>NC_088334.1:34880000-35140000 GCF_036884655.1 Musa acuminata AAA Group
CCACCTCTTGTCAGGGGAGGTTGCACCGCCCAGTCTCGCTCGGAGATTGAGCCCAAGCGGTGCCACCTCTTGGCTGGGGCGGTTGCACCGCCCAGTCTCCCTCGGAGACTCAGCCCAGGCGGTGCCACCTCCTGGCTTGGGCGGTTCAACCGCCTGGCAGCAATCAGGGTCCGAATGGGTTGATCCATTCGGCCCAATTTAGGTTTTTCAGGGGCCCAATTGCCCCAAGATTAAGTTAATGGGATCACCTCCCATTTTCAACTTAATCATTGTGCTAACTACGATATTCCCTAAGACATTTACTGCAACTTGCTCCGGTGCGTCCATCGCTTCTTCTGACGAGCTTCCGACGAACTTCCGTCGATCATCCGATGAACCCTCGGTGATGCTCCTACGGACTTCCGGCAAACTCCTGGACTTGCGACGATCCTCTTGGCGAGTTCCGACGAGCTTCTTTCGCAAGCTTATGGACTTCTCGGATTTGTTCCCGCAGAACCTCCGACGACTGTCCGAACTTCCGTCGAACTCTCGAACTCCCAACGTGATCATTGTCTTGACTCCGGCACAACTCCTGTTGCATGTCTTTCTTCCATCGTAGTTAATCTTGCACACTTAAAACAAAACTTCGATCGAGATAATTAATCATAAGCAATTAACCAAGTTGTCCGACATGTCATTGGTCCCTCGACGCTTCGTCCGATTCTTCGGCGCATCGTCCTCTCCTGCAGCCTATTGCCCAATCGGCCAATTGACTCTGCAACTCCGATATCCTTGGCACAATACCCACTCTTTTTGGCCCGATGCCCGAGTCCACGGCCCGAAGCCTTCTGTCGATACGTCGACCGATCCACCGGCCCGACGTCCAATCTTCTGACATGTTCCTCTGGCACAATATGATTTTCCTGCTTTAATTGTCTCATCCTGATCAAAGCATCTTACGTCACTCAAAACACAGATTAAATCATAAACATATATCAAGTAGTTTCATCATCAAAATACGAGATTCAACAATCTCCATGCGTCACGATCGTCCATTTTGGTCTCGTGGGTCTTGTTATCGCTTCCACGCTTATGCTGCACCGCATCGTATGATTACAACTTAATCATACGCACGTAGATCCGACAATAAACGAGAAATAAAATTGAGGCTCGTAGGCCATAATAATAATAATCACAAGTACACACATCATCATATGATCCATGATCATTCGTCCATATATCATACATCACATGTATAAATCATCATCGTGTATGACTACTAGATAATTATAATAATAATAATAATAATAATAATAATAATAATTAAATTTTTTAGCTAATTAATATTTTTGAAATTTGGGACATGTAGGGAATTTTCTGAATTATTAGGGGTATTTTCATAATTTGGACAAACGTCAAAATATAAAATTTCTGAAATTTCGAGAGGTAAAACTATTTTTTTCTAAAAAATGCCCTAAACCCTCCTTCTCCCCTTGCTTACTATGGCTGCTGCTACCCTGTCGGTAGTGGCCCTCTACGGTGGGGGGTGGGGGCGTCGCCCTTGCTTGCGGGCGGTGTGCTCGTGGGTGGCGCTGCCCCGCAAGTGGGTGCCCTCGTTCGCGAGCGGTGCCGCCTCCGGGGGCGGTTCTGCCGCGTGGCAGTGCCCGCATGCGATGCTACCCAACTGGGCACCGTCGCCTTTGCGGGCGGTCCTGCTCATGGGGCAACGCCCATAAGCGGTGCCGCCCCACGGGCGGGCGCCCCTACAGGAGATTCTGCTCGTGGGTGCAGTGCCTGCAAGCGCTGCCCCTTGCGGGGCAAAGCTCACAGGCACCATTGCCCTCATGGTGCCTCTGCTCACAGGTTGCCGACCCCACAGGCTACCAGCCGCAAGTAGCAAGCTTGCTGCACGCAGTTGGCAGTGCTGCCATCTACAAGGGCAACAACAGTTGCTGCCCTTTCTCGATCAACAATTTTGATGCTAAAAGTTTCTCAAAAACACAATATATGCAGTTCAAAACTAATCTTTCACATGAACAACTTGGCTCTGATACTACTATTGGGAAATATTATGGGGCGACATCTCATGCGTAGCTGAAGAACATAAAACAAAACCCCCAAATTTCCAAAGATGTATTCATTGTCATGCGAAGATTGGTGCGCAAAAATCTGCAAAATAGAAAACTGCATATATTAAAGATTGTGTTACCTAGGGAGATCGTATATCCTTGAATCCCTATAGATCTCGAGGGTGAAGAATGTCAAGTGTCCTCCTTTCAAGTAGTGATCCGCACAATAGAGTTGCGACGATGCTCCTCAAAACTCCAAGCTTGCTATCTGAGGAGGAGAAGGGGAGGAGAATAGGAGAGACAACCCGAAATTGCTCTAACCTATGAACCATTGGTTCATTCCTATTTATAGAGGTCTCTTGTCAACTTAACCCTAATGGATCCTACCTTATTGGATATTGGATCTTCATCCAACTATCCAAGCCTCTTAGATTTGTGGATCTCTATCCAATAATCTCTCATTGGCTCTTATTGGATCTCATCCATAGGATACAATAATTCAAGGGCTTATTCGATATCCAATAAACTAGGGGCTCCGACGGATATCTCATATCTGAACCTCTACTCATCACAATGCCTACCATATGTGTGTAACCCTCTAGGCCCAATATCGAGCTGGTCGTGAGTCATACTTATCGGAACTCCTTCTAGCTTAGTGCATTGTTATCTCCATAATAATTCACTTGACTCATCGATTGCGGACGTACTAGACCACTACACCGTAGTCTCCAAACGATACAGAAGAATCAAAGCCAAGAGGATGATATACAAACTTAAGATTCTGGTGATAATATTTTTATATTTCTCCTTTAAAAATCTCACCTAGAGTATATATCATCTTACTCTATTTTTTATAATAAAAAAATAATTTTTATTATGAAAAGTAGATAGAAAAAATATTCAGATATATATATATATATATATATATATATATATATATATATATATATATATATCCATATCCTTATTTTACATATCACATCTATATACTACAATAGCTAATTCTAACTTATACTACAATAACTAATATATATATATATATATATATATATATATATATATATATATATATATATATATATATATATATATATATATATATATATATATATCCTTATTTTACATATCACATCTATATACTACAATAGCTAGTTCAATATATTATAGCATTAAGAATGAGAAGAATCCTCTTAATTAATATGGTTTCCATAAAAACCTAAAGATTCCTAATTCCTAAGCCCCTCTTGTCCATAGTGACTATGTCAAAATAAGGAGAGAGTAATACTTGGAGTTGTCTTTGTACTAATGTAATTCTCTAGAAGACCTAGTGATTCATTTTGTTAGATAAATAGGTAGTAAGAAACAGTAAATTAGGCATTGATTAGGATAAAATTACCAGCATGAGAGTTTAAGCTAGATTGTCATTCTTTTTAGTCACAATCTTAAATTGTTAGTTCTATGAAATTTTCCCATATGATATGCAAACTTAGATGATAAGTTTGCATATCATATGGGATTATTGTGATTATTGTTCATGCTAAGCAAACGACAAATCTAATATTTAGTAATGTGATTATTGTTGAATCTCATATTTTGATGATAAAACCAATTGATAAATGTTTATGATTTGATCTACATTTTTAGTGACGCAAGATGCTTCGATCAAGATGAGACAATTAAAGCAGGAAGAATCATGTTGGGCCGGTAGAACATGTTAGAAGATTAGATGTCGGACCGAAGAATCGGTCGATATATCGACAAAAGGCTTCGGGCCATGGATTTGGGCATTGGGACAAGAAGAGCGGATATTGAGCCAAGGATATCGGAGTTACGGAGTCAACTGGACAATTGGACAATAGGCCGCAAGAGAAGACGATACGCCGAAGAATCGACGAAGCGTCGATGGACCAATGACATGCCGGACAACATGATTCATGCTTAGTAATAATTATCTAGATCGAAGTATGTTTTACATGTGCAAGATTAACTACGATAGCAAGGCATGAAGCAAAATGAAGTCTCGGAGTCAAGGACATGATTTCATTGGGAGTTTGAGAGTTCGTCAGAAGTCCAGACGTTCATCGGAAGTTATGTAGGAACCAGCCGAGAAGTCCAGGAGCTTGCCGGAAGAAGCTCATCTGAACTCGCCAAGAAGATTGTTGTGAATTCTAAGAGCTTGCCGGAAGTCCATTGGAACATTACCGAGAGATCGTCGGAAGTTTATCGGAAGATCGTCGGAAGAAACCAGGACCTAGGGACTTGTTTAGCTTAAGTATGCCTTAGATTTCATAGTTAACATGTAATTGGGAATGGATTTGGGCCAACCCAATTAGGGGCCAATTGGGCTCATGTAAGGACCATGTTGGGCTCAATAAAAGGCCCAAATATTGACCCAAGAGATGGCATCGTCATGGCATAATCTTTCTAGTTGAGATACACAACCACAGAGAATTTAAAGAGGGAAAAACGCTATTGTAATCTCTTGTGAGAATCCTCATCTTCTGGTCTAAGTGTTAGAATAGTTTGAGAGAGGAGTGAGTGCTTGTAAGGGTTATCTCCTAAACCCGATAAAAGGAGAAGAGGGGTGTAAGAAGTAGGTTGATCTTCACCTATTAAAGGAAGATCGATAGTGGATGCCGATGGCCTCGACGGAAGAGGAATCGGCGGAGTGGATGTAAGTCATGATGACCGAACCACTAAAAAATCTGGTTTGCATTTACTTATTGCAATTTACATTAACTGTAAATTGTTTTCAATACGTTTACGAACACAGCTTCAATCTAAGCATCTTTCCGAGATCGGTTTTAATCGTATGAAGTATTTTTCAAAATCGACGTTTTTACCACTACACTAATTCACTCCTCCCCCCCTCTCTTAGTGCCACTCTTGATCCTAACAATTGGTATCAGAGCCTCGTTTTCTCATTTAGTTTAACACCCAAAGGAAAATGACTCTTTTCGACTTTCAAGAGGGTCACTCTCTTATTCATCCTCCCTTTTTCAATGGGACGAACTACACTTATTGGAAAACTCGAATGAGAGTTTTCTTGCTTTCATTGAATCTCGATTTATGGCACATAGTCGAATTTGGTTTTCAAAGGTCTTCTCTTTCAATGAACCATTAGAATGATTTGGAGAAGAAGACTTTTTCTCTAAATACAAAGGCTATGAATGCCTTATTTTGCGCCTTAGACAAAAAGGAATTTAATCAAGTTTCTACATGTGAAACAACATTCGATATATGGCACATTCTTGAAACTACACATGAAGGCACTAGTAGATTAAAAGTTTCTAAAATAAATATTTTAATACATGATTTTGAATTTTTTCGAATGAAGCCGAGCAAAACCATTGTTGACATGTACACCCGTTTTACGGATATTGTTAATGGTTTAAAAGCTCTTGGCAAATGCTTTTCTAATTTTGAACTCATTAACAAGATTTTACGATCGCTTTCTAAGAATTGGGATTCGAAAATAACGGTTATACAAGAATAAAAAAATTTGAATACTTTTTTGATTGAAGAACTTATTGGGTCTCTAATGTCCTATGAAATGACGTGCAATGCACGTAAAGAATTTGAGAACAACCTTCCAAAGAACAGGAAGGATTTCGGACTAAGAACAATCAAAGATCACTCGAGCATAAGCTCAAGTGATGGTGGACATGAACTCCTCACTATGAAATTTAGAAAGTTCATGAAATAAGAGTTAAAGAACAAAAATAAACTTAAAAAGAACGCAACTACTTGCTATGAACGCAAGAAGAAGGAAGCTATTTGGGACGAATCAAGCTCATTCGAAGACGAGGAGAAAATCAATAAAGGCGAGGTGGCAAACTACACCTTAACGGCTTTTGACGATGAGGTAATCAAAATGCCCTTAGTTTACTTTGAAATTACATAATGCTTTTCATGAGTTATTTTTAATTTATTTTAGAATAATTATTTTTCTTGAAAATTACATGTTTAATGATGTAATGAAAATGTTAAAAGTTTTAGGATCATGCTTATCTTTCTAGTAATTTTGAAAATGATCATGAAAATTACATGTTTTATGATAAATGAACAAAAATGTTAGACTTAAATCTAATACTTAAGATAAATCCTATGTATGTTCTTAAGAAGCAATAATGTGTATCTTTATGATTTCTATGTAGCTTTTTATTTTGATTGAAAATGCTCTATGTTTAATGAAATCATGTTTAATGATTTAATGATATATAATACAAATGTTAAAAGTCTTGGTACCATGCTTGATGATTTTATACTATGCATGAGAATTTAAAACAATGATGATTTGAGATCATGCTTAAAGAGTTTATAGTTTGAAATTGTGCATGTTATACCTCAAAAACTTTGAAACTATGTTTTGATGTCATGCATAATGATCATGCTTAATAAGTTCATATTTCAAAATTATGCATGATGATTTCTGTGATTCATGGCTTATTGATCTTTGTTATAATGAAAGTTGCTCTTTCGATTTTAAATGATGATGCATGTTTTTATTTGACATAAAAAAGAAAATATATTATCATTGGAATTAAAATAATGAATCAATTTATGTTATGAATTTTGTGAACCATGAAATTGATTTTGATGGTTTGAATTTAATGGGTTTTATCCCCATCACGATCTTGATTTCTCAAGATTTATAAATTGAAATCTTTTTCTCCTATGTTTCCTTTTACAATTTACTAAAGAGAATATCTTTTTCAAAATTCATGACTTAAAATTTCATTTGAATATCTTTTGATCTCCTAAGATCTCTCTTTGAATATTTAAAGAGAATTTTCTAGATGAATCATGATTTTGATGATTAAAAATTTTATATGAATGAATTGAGATCTTGTTCTCCTACAAGATTAAATGAATTTTATCTATATCATGATCTCCTAAGAATTATTTTCATTAATTATTTAAGAGGAGATTTGTTAAAATGAATCATAGTTTCTCTTGATTTCTAAAACTTTAGACTTGATCTTTCTTTTTTGATGATTGAAATAATGATTGGAATATTGATACAATTATGAATGATGATTTGGTATTATGCATACTATACTTCAACTTATGATAATGATACTTGCAATACTTATACTTTTTATTATGATGATGTATGTGATGTGTTGCATATGATGATTGAAATTGCTTTGATTTGAATTCAAGGTTTATCTCAATTATGAAATTTTGAAAGAAGAATGAATTCTTTACCTTTGTCATGATTTGAAAATTATTGTAAAGGGAAAAGAATTACAACATTGTATTCTTCCACATTGCAAAAGAAGCAAACTTGCTAGCTTGCTCATCTCAAAAGAGAAGCAAGAAGTGCTATCTTGCAAATCTCAAGACACACAAATGCAAACTTTCAAATTTTGTAATTTTGCACATCTTTAAAATTTATGATGATTTGGTGATTATGTAGGTTCTAAAATGTTGTAAGATTCACTAGCTTGCATGATGTAGAACTTGCTATCTTGAACATCATCAAGAAGTGCTATCTTGCCTATCTCAAGAAGCAAAAAATGTTAACTTGCACATCTAGCAAAATTTACAAACTTGTATATTTTAAGAAGCAAGAGTTGCTTTCTTGAACATCTCAAAATTGCTATCTTGCATGTTTTAAAATGTTATGAAATTATTGCTAGCTTATATGATGATAAAACTAAAAATTATGTTTATTATGCAATAATTTGAACTTGTATTTCCAAATATTTGAAAATTACACTTCTCCTTTTTGTTGATTAACAAAGGAGGAAAAGTATGATCATGTTATGCATGATGACATGTTGCAAATATTCATGATGAAATTTAAAATGACTTGAATTCAGCTTGAATTCAAGGTTCTATCAATATGACATATTGATAGGGGGAGTTAAGGTTAACTCCGTCATTAATTGGTTGTTATCATCAAAAAGGGAGAGATTGTTGAATCTTGTATTTTGATGATAAAACCAATTGATAAGTGTTTATGATTTGATCTGCATTTTTAGTGATGCAAGATGCTTCGATCAGGATGAGACAATTAAAGCAGGAAGAATCATGTTAGGTCGATTGAACATGTCAGAAGATTGGATGTCGGGCTGGAGGATCGGTCGACGTATCGATAGAAGGCTTCAGGTCATGGATTTGGGCATCGGGCCAAGAAGAGCGAATATTGACCCAAGGATATCAGAGTTGCAGAGTCAACTGGACGATTGAGCAATACGCCGCAAGAGAGGACGATGCGCCGAAGAATCGGACAAAGCGTCGATGGACCAATGACATACCGAACAACATGATTCATGCTTAGTAATAATTGTTTAGATCGAAGTATATTTTATATGTGCATGATTAACTACGATAGCAAGGCATGAAGCAAAATGAAGTCCTAGAGTCAAGGATGTGATTTCGTTGGGAGTTCGAGAGTTCGTCGGAAGTCCAAACGTTCGTCGGAATTTCTACAAGAACCAGCCGAGAAGTCCAGGAGCTTACCGGAAGAAGCTCGTCGGAACTCGCCAAGAAGATCATCGTGAAGTCCAGGAGCTTGTCGAAGTCTGTCGGAACATTGCCGGGAGATCATCGGAAGTTCGCCGGAAGCTCACCGGAAGAAACCAAGACCTAGGGACTTGTTTAGCTTAAGTATGCTTTAGATTTCGTAGTTAGTATGTAATTGGGAATGGATTTGGGCTAACCCAATTAGGGGCCAATTGGGCCCATGTAAAGACTGTGTTGGGCCCAATGAAAGGCCAAAATAGTGACCCAAGAGGTGGCACCATCGTGGCATAATCTCTGAGACTATGTCAGGCAGTGGTACTACCCAGACACAGCCTCCGAGAGGCTATAGGCGATGGTCCCACCAGTCTGGGCAGTGATGCCACCCAGCATAGCCTCCCAAGTGGTGGTACCGCCAGACTAGGTGATGGTACCACCCAGTGTAGTGTCAGTGTCAGACTGACACAAGCGGTGGTACCACCTGAATCCAAGAAACCCAAGATGAGATATTTTTATGCTCCAAGTTTGAATCAACTTGAGGCTTATAAATACCCCTCTCATCCCTGGTTAAGATACACAAGCACAGAGAATTTAAAGAGGGAAAAACACTATTATAATCTCTTGCAAGAATCCTCCTCTTCTAATCTAAGTGTTAGAATAGTTTGAGAGAGGAGTGAGTGCTTGTAAGGTTGTCTCCTAAACCTGGTAAAAGGAGAAGAGGGGTGTAAGAAGGAGATTGATCTTCACCTATTAAAGGAAGATCGATAGTGGATGCTGGTGGCCTTAACGGAAGAGGAATCGGCGGAGTGGATGAAGTCACGATGACTGAACCACTATAAAATCTAGTTTGCATTTGCTTATTGCAATTTACATTAACTGCAAACTGTCTTCAATACATTTACAAACACGCTTTCAACCTAAGCATCTTTTCAAGATCGTTTTTAATTGTACGAAGTATTTTTCAGAACCGACGTTTTTACCGCTACACTAATTCACCCCCCCTCTTAGTGCCGCTCTTGATCCTAACAATTATAATATTTGAAAAAGTAGATAAAAAATTTATTGTTGACTTAGATTTTGGTTGTTGAATTTCATATTTTGATGATGAAATTAATTGATAAGTTTGTGATTTAATATGTGTTTTTGAGTAACGCGGGAGTAACTTCGATCATGGAGAGATAATTTGATTAAAGTATGAAGAATCAATGTTTAGCCATAGTGGAACATGTCAGAAGATTGTACATTGAGTCGAAGGATCGGTCGATGTGTCGGCAAAAGGCTTCATGCCATGAGTTCGGGCATCGAGCTAAGAAGATCAAACATTGCGCTAAGGAGATCGAATGTTACAGGAAGACAATATGCTAATTGGGCAATATGTCAAAGGAAAGGAAAATGCTCTGAAGGGTCGGACGAAGTGCTGGATAAACCAATAATATGTCGGACAACATGTGATTAATGCTTTATAATAATTATCTGGATTGAAGTAGTTTTGGATCTAATTAGATTGGTTTAGAATGTAATTAGGCCAACTCAATTAGAGGCCAACTAGGCCCGAATTGAGGCTATTTTGGGCCAAGTAGAAGGCTCTTTCAGTGACCTATAGCTGGTCTAAGCAGTGGTACCGCTAGACTGGATGTACTACCCAATGTTAGTGCTGTAGGTGATAGTACCGCCTAGTACAAGTAGTGGTTTCGCTGAGACTTGAGAAACCTGAGATGAGACTTTTTCTAGCTCTATTTTTGAAGTCATTTGGGGTCTATAAATACCCCACTCTTCCCTACTTGGGTAAGAAAAAAATAGTAGAAAGGAGGAAAAAATCCTTGACGAAAAAGAGTTAAAAAAGTGTCGAGTGTTCCCTCTACCTCTTAGAGTTTAGAGTTCATTCTAAGAGACTTGTGAAACTTATAAAGGTTCTCTCCTGAGCTTGTAAAAAGAAAAAAGATTTGTAAGTATAGTTGATCTTCGTCTGTTAGAAAGAAGATCGGTGGTGGAAGTGCTTCGAATGAAGAGGAATCGAGAGTGAACATAGGTCACAACGACCGAACCACTATAAATCGATTTGCTATTTCTATTATACTTTTCATTCTTATATTACTAACTGATTTACTTGTTCACTACTTTACGAATGTTTTAAGTTCAACTCTTTTCCAATATCGATTTTCATCGAATGAGAATTTTTAAACTAAGATTTTTACGTAAGTACTAATTCATCCCCCCTCTTAGTGTCAAAATGTTCCTAACATTTCCATAGCCCGAGAGAGATAATTAAGTTTGTACAAGATTTATTGTTCCCTCTAATAGATATGATGATATCATTTATAAATATGAGGTATGTGATTATTACTTCTCTAAAGTCAAAAGGAGTAATCTTATTTTAGGAGGATAATTTTTCAAGAAAAAAAGAAAGAAAGAACCTATTGGATCACGATGAAAGGTAGGGGATCTTTCATTGCCTAATACCCCCTCTATCCTTTGAACAAATAGAGAGTGACATCATTGATAAAACAAGAGGAGAGTTAATTTAAATAAACTTGAATCTAACATATGAATTTATAAGAGAAATTCATGAAGGTGATAACTTTGATGATGACTTTTCTTGAAATATGTTCAAAAGCTTTCTGAAAATTGATTTTGATTATAACGAGATGTTTTTTACATTTAGATTTATAAGGGCTGTGGACTTATTTATTAACAATCATATAAGTTTTGTCCTCAACAAAAGCAAATTGTATAGGTTGAATAAATTTGTCCAATAAAAGTCTTATAAATCACGTTGCATAATGATATGAGACAAAAATCAATTATCAAATGAGGATTCGGGTATTGGAGATAAAAACTAGGAACTTCACCCCAAGAATCTAGGAGTCAAGAGTAGTGATGAAACAAGATGAAAATTTTCATAGTATGACCTTTGACTATATCCCAATAACTAATGTAAAACTCAACAGAGAAGATGAAAACTTTCATAATGTGATATTTGACTATATCTCAATAGCTAATGTAAAACTCAATAGAGAATTCATCAAGCCTTGGGCTTTTACCCCAAGATATTGAGTTAAGAGTATTATGAATTCTCATAAGGGAGAAGTATTTGATCAACTTGCTATGGTTGTTGTCGATGAGGGAAGGCAAATCAGGTAAGAGGGGTAAGGAAGAGCCAACATAGTGATCCTTAGACTAAAGACTATAGTACCAAGCAGCAAAGGACTCAAGGATCAATAATAGTGTTATTATTATGCATCTTAAGGAATTTAACATTATTGTTCCATTCTCTTAAGGTTAACAAGTTTGTGAAAGTATCTTGTATTTTTGTCACTCTCTACTCTCTACCGACCATTGGGTTTTTACTATATTTTATAGTTTTTAGTGTTTTATCTATCTAATATGATAACCTTATGACAATCATGATCAAACAAAGCACCCAAGTCCTTTTTGGATTCAACTTTCTCAAGGTAATTCAGTAGGCATGTCAATAGTGGAATGAATCATATACTTGGTTTCAGGATAATTGTTCCAAAATGCTTCAAACTAAAAAGAGGGGTTTTTATTGCGAGATCTTGATAAGTAATCTAATGTGATGAAAAGAGGGCATCATCCAAAGTAACTTTAGAGAGATGTTTAACATAGGTATTGTGATGGTAGGAGACAAAATATTCATTGATTAAAACTAAAACATTTATTAGTCCAAGTAAAATTATTTTTATGAAAGCCCAAATACATTAGATGAATTGAAAAGATAAAATCATAAAAATATTATATAGCATATAGATAGGGGAGTTAATGTTAACTCCACCATCAATTGATTGTCATCATCAAGGAGATAATTGAATCTCGGATTTTGATGATGAAATCAATTGGTAAATTGTTTGATCTAATCTATATGTAGAGAAAAGTGTACAGAAAAAACAACCATAGTGGTAAGACATAAAGCAAATGTTGTGCCGAAGTCAAGATTGAGACTTCGTTGGGAGTTCGAAAGTTCGTCGGAAGTCCGGACGTTCGTCGGAAGTTCTGTCAGAATTAACTAAGAAGTCCAAGAGCTTGCCAAAGAAGCTCATTGGAACTCGCCAAGAAGATCGTCGTGAAGTCTAAGGGCTTACCGGAAGTCCGCCGAAACATTGCCGAGAGATCGTCGGAAGTTCACCGAAAGAACAATTGACGAACTGGAACAAGAATGCTTTGTTAAATATCTTAATTATTGTAGTTAGACCTTAAGTTGAGTTAGGATTGGGAGAAAATCTCACTAACTCAATTAGGGGCCAACTGGCCCTTAATAGGATTAAATTGGGCCGGATTGAACAGCTCATTCAACACTTGAAGTCACGGTCGGCGGTGGTACCACCGATAGTTAATGCTGCCAGGGGTGGTACTGCCCCTATCAAGCGGTGGTACCGCTAGAGCTCTGTCAGGTGGTGGTATTGCCAGACTAGGTGGTGGTACCACCTAGTGTCAGTCTATAGGCGGTGATACCGCTAGTACCCCGAAATTACGGAATTTGACACTTTTTGACTCTAATTATGAAGCCATTGGGGTCTATAAATACTCCACCTTTTTCTGCATGAAAGGGCATGAAAGTGTTAACATAATCTTGAATTCTTGGGGTGTTAAAGTGTTGTAAAAAAGCAAGAGTCCTCCTCCCCCCTTTCTAAGTGTTGAGATCATTCAAGAGAGGTGTGAGGCTTGTAAGGGTTATCTCCTAAACTTGTGAAAAGGAGAAAGTGCTATAAAGAGGTGATTAGTCTTTGCCTATTGAAGGAGGACCATTAGTGGATGCTGGTGACCTTGATAGAGGAGGAATCGGAAGTGGATGTAGGTCACAATGATCAAACCACTATAAATTCCAGTGTGTTCTTTCCTTACTGCAAATTCTCTTTACTGCATTCAACTTTACTACATTGCAAACTACCTAACCTTTTCTTCTCTACTTATTCAAAGTGAAACAAATGATTTGAGTCGAAACCGATTTTTATCGTATGAAGTTTCTCGAATCAATGAAATTTTTCTGCTATACCAATTCACCCCACCACCTCCCCCCCCCCCTCTTAGTATCGCTTTTGATCCTAACAATTAGTATCAGAGCAAGATCACTCTCATTTGGTTTGAAACTCAAGAGAGATGGTATTTGTCAATAACCAAAAGGGTCATTCAATTACACATCCACCAATGTTCAATGGGACGGATTATACATATTAGAAGACTAGAATGAGGATTTTTCTAATTTCAATAGATTTTAAGTTGTGGAATCTTATAGAAAATGGCTTTCAAAAGTCTTCTCTTCCAGTAAGCGAATGGAATAAGTTGGAGAAGAAGACTTTCGCTTTAAATGCCAAGGCTATGAATGCCTTGTTTTACGCTTTAGATAAAAATGAGTTCAATCGAGTGTCTATTTATGAAACGACTATTGATATTTAACACACACTTGAAATTACTCATAAAGGCACTAGTAGAGTAAAGGAGTCGAAGATAAATATTTTAGTTCATACTTATGAATTGTTTCGGATGAAGCCAAGTGAGACTATTGTCGATATGTATACCTATTTTACGAATGTCGTCAATAGTTTAAAAGCTCTTGGCAAGTATTTTTTGAACTTTGAACTTGTTAATAAAATCTTGAGATTCCTTCCAAAGAATTGAGACCCTAAAGTAACGACCATTCAAGAGACTAAGGATTTAAACAATTGTCCTCTCGAAGAACTAACCGGGTCACTAATGACATATGAGATGACTTGCAATGCTCATAAAGAGCTTAAGAACAACCTTCCAAAGAACATGAATGATATGACACTAAAAACTCAAGAAGACCACTTGAAAGAAAATTCAAGTGATGAGGACTATGATGATGACTTAGCACTCTTGACAAAAAAATTTAAAAAATTCATAAAAAGAAATAAATTTAAAATTAATACTAAAAATAAATTTGAACCCAAGAAAAAACAAGTTATATGTTATGAAAATAAGAAGCTGGGACATTTCAAAAGCGAATGTCCCCAAGCAAAGAAGAAGAAGGCTCTTAAAGCAACTTGGGACAACTCAAGTGCATCCAAAGAAGAGGAGCCAACCAACACAAAGCAAGTTGCTCACTACGCACTAATGGCTATCGGAGATGAGGTAAGCAATTCATTAGATATAAATTTATCTTTTGATGAACTTTTAAGTGCTTTTCATGAATTGTTTGATGAATATAGATCTTTGAGTAAAAAATATAACTCTTTGAAAAAGGATCATGCCATTTTAAATATTGAATTTAAAAAACTTAAGCATGATAATCCTTTTTTACCTCCATGTACTAAGTGTGAATACTTAGAGGCACTTGAGAAGGAAAACTTGCTACTCAAAGAAACCTTAGAAAAGTTTAAGATTGGTAGCAAGTCCTTGAACATGATCTTTGCCAATAAGAGTTAAGTTCATAGAAGATGAGGAATCGAATTTGTGAGTAGCTCTCATCAAAATCTAACCACCTTTGTTAAAAGCCCTACCTTGCATGTATATCCCCACACTAAATGTAACTTTTGTTGCAAACTAGGACATATTGTCTATAAATATCCACTTAAAAGATATAGTATACACAAATTGATTTGGGTTCCTAAAGGAACCATAAAGGACTATATGCAAAACGATAAGTTGAGTAGATCAATTTTTGAGGTACCCAAGGTCAATGACTACCTAAAAATCACTCTCTTTTGTAGAAATATTTACCATCAGAAGCTAGGAGCAAGGATGTTAGTTTGATAGTAGATGCTAAGGCTTATGACCGGAGATCCAAAATATTTCATAAAGCTCTCTAGCCAAAACAATAAAGGAAATATCATTGGAAGTAGAACTATTCGTAATAAAATAAATTTAAATGAAGATATTTTACATTCAATGAAATCATGCTTGATGATGTGATTTAAAATCATATGTTTTGAAATTATGTGCTGCTCATTTGACTTTTGTTTGGTTTTCGGATTTAAATGATGATGCACGATTCTTTTTAATACTGAAGCATACTTAGGAAACCATCTACATTGCCTCCATTGGGTTTCACAAAAAGTGATGGTGACTTTGGATTTGTTAAGACATGTCGAATGTATAAAATATTAAATAATCTACTTATTTTTCGAAGATATTCTTCAAAATTTGATTTTTTTCACCTTATTCTACCGTACTTTAACCAAGGAAAGGAGTTATACGAATAAACTATTTTTTTTATGTTTGTTTTTCGATATTTATGGTTTGTATGATTAAATCATTAATACACATGGATAGAAAAGTATTGGCATGCAAAAGTACTACAAAGCTTACACTTTCCTTAAGCACAAAATGATGATTGAAATACTAATTATAGCTGCTGCGTTGAAGGGTAAAAATTATAACTTGAAAATGGGCTGAAAATTATGCACCAGCAGTAGCACCGTTGGACTGGCGATGGCACCACCAGAGCACACTGCTAGTTGGCAGTAGCACCGCCCATAGCTCTACCCTATAAAAGGGCTTTTTAGGGTCGGTGGTAGAACCGCCCCTAAGCCTTCTTAGACCTCTTTCCCATACCTTAAAACCCTTCTCCACGTCTCATTCTCTTTGCTCATCCTCTAGAAACTCAAGAAAAACTTCGTCTCTTGTGAATCTAAAGATCAATCTCAACCTTTCAAGAGATCACTACAAATGTAATCCTAAAATATCTTTCTCTCAAGTTTTAGATCTTGCTTCTTATAGTTTTCTCATTAATAATATATGTAGTTCTATGACATTTAGAAGATCCTTAAGAGACAAGGGTAAAAGGAGAGTAGATGAAACCTATGACTCCACACTCTTTGATTCCCCCCAACATGCCCTTAAATATTTGAATATAGAAGTGTTCATAAGGGAAAATATGTAGATTTAGAAGAATTAGATAATTTAGAACCAAGTCAGTGGTTTGCCAATTTAGATGTCATTCCAATCCTCCAAATAAGTGAACCCATTTATCATGGACTTGTTCGGTTGTTTTACAATAACTTACAAGTAGATGAAAATGATAGGGTGTCCACTTCTCTATTAGGGCATCACATACCCATCACGGATAGTATAATTTGTAATTTTATAGAAATTCTTGAGAAAAGAAGATGTTGTTACTTTAGAAGGCTATGAGATGAAAAATCCATTGGGGTTATGTATTCTGAGGCATTAAGAACTATCTTTGGTAACCTAAATCTTTCCATTGTTCAAAAAAGTTATGAACATTTGCTACCCTTTAACACAAAATTGCTACATCATATAGTGATAAGTATCCTACTTCCAAAACAACACCATCGTGATGAAATTAGTCAAATGAAATTAAAAATGATATACTGGATTATGAAAGGACATGACAATTGTTTTGGTTACTTGATACAACAAAACATGATTAAACTACTGAAAAAAGATATGATGCTTCCATATGGTGGCTTGATCACTAGACTAATCCATACATATGACATAGTCATTCCACCTGACGAAGAAATCTTAAAATTAGATAGGTTTAATATCATAAATAGGAACCTGCTAAGGAGATTAAGATGCATAGTAAGAAATGGAATCTGGATTAGATTACCTAGGAGAACTGAACTTTCCCCATCAAAACCAGAACCAGAAACACCTATCTATAGGGAAAGTCATTCTCCTCCTACCAGTCCCCTTGAGGTAGCACCTCCAACAGAGCAAGCACCCTTTGTCGATCCAATAGTGACTCGACCGAATCAAATTGAACTACGTCAAGAGTAAATTGAACTACGTCAAGATTAAATCTTAACCGAGACGTCAGCAACTGAATACTTTGTTTAGGCATTTTGATTTACTACCCCTCTGAATAAGTTATGTATTTTTTTTTACTGATAAAAGGGGGTAGAGAACTAAAAGGTACCATGATGAGTTGTACTTTTTGATACACTATGCTTCTTATGACATACCCTTTGATGTTATGAATTTCTTGATGATGGCTCAATGCATGCATCACTCTAAGAATTAGACTTGATAAATCTTTTGAATGGATAATTTCCTTGATACATTCTTTGAACTTCTCAGTTTTCTTTTTTGAATCAAGAACGTTTTTCTTTTGATATTTACAAAAGAAAAGATTCGACTTTTGGTATTTATAACTTGATGTATTTACAGAGTTAGGGATGCTAAATTGTCCGAATGCATGAGTTTACTGTATTTCTTTTCCAAACTATCTTTCTCTTAATGTATTTCATGAATGGAGTTTTCATGAGTTTATTTCGTTTTTATCTTCCTTGATATCAAGTTTACTTCATATCCTTGCTTCATCACTTAATGATTTTTGATCCTTGAAAGATGAATTTTAGTATGCAATGATTACTAGCAAGAATGGCGATTTGATTTCACATATTTTGATTTAAATCACTTCATAAATTCAGTTCTTAATGAATTCCCTCCTTACCTTCCTTCCTCTTCTTCATGCAAAGTTTTGATGACAGGAGGGAGAATCTCTCGTTAATGTTAATAACTTTTTTATGTTAAGAACTTTTGAATGTTACCCCTGCAACAATGCAAAATAGATTGGATAAATTAGTGTGAAACTTGCTTGAATTTTTACCACACTTGCATTGTTGAATTATTCTCCTTTTTGTTGATGACAAAGGGGGAGAAATGATACCAAAATATGACAAAGTTGATGACCAATTGACATTGGCATTGTAATATATGTAATGTATCTTATCGTAAATGCTTGTATCTTATCATAAATGCTTAAAACATGATTGGTATCGTCAAATACAAATACTTGAAAAATATCAAATGTTTGCTTGAAATATACCGTAATGTGGCATGATTACTTATAAATATTTTATTCCTAGTATCATGCTTGATTTCGTATCAAAATGATAAATGTCTATCATTATGGTGAAAATTTGAAATTACCATGCTTTATTTCGTATTGGAATCATGCCTCAGAATGATGAATCGTCATTTTTTGTAATTTGAATCTTAGAAAGCTTCATCTATGAAATTTCTATCATATGAAAAAATGATGATTATTTATCATCTTTTTATATTGAACTTGAAAATGGATGCCATGCCTTGATATCATTTTTATTGATAAATGCATGGTATCGTATTTTAAAATCGATAAATCATGATAAGTATCATGATGTGCATGTTGATAAGTTTAAATGAATATAACTTATCGGTTTGATGCTTGAATTCAAAGGTATTGAATTTAAGAATGTCTTTTCTCAAGTATGGTATATAGATAGGAAGAGTTAAGGTTAACTCCGTCATCAATTGATTGTCATCATCAAAAAAGGAGAGATTGTTGAATCTCAGATTTTGATGATGAAATCAATTGGTAAATTATTTGATCTAATCTATATGTTGAGAAAAGTATGCAGGAATAACTACGATAGCGATAAGACATAAAGCAAATGTTATGCCAAAGTCAAGATCGAGACTTCGTTGGGAACTTAAGAGTTCGTCGGAAGTCTGGACGTTCATCAAAAGTTCTGTCGGAATTAACCAGGAAGTCCAGAAGTTTACCAAAGAAACTTATCGAAACTCGCCAAGAAGATCGTCATGAAGTCTAGAAGCTTGCTGAAAGTCCACCAGAACATTGCCGAGAGATCATCGGAAGTTTGCCGGAAGCTCACCGGAAGAATAATTGATGAACCAAAACAAGAATGCTTTATTAAATGTCTTAATTATTGTAGTTAGACCTTAAGTTGAGTTAGGATTGGGGGGAAATCTCACTATCTCATTTAAGGGCCAATTAGGCCCTTAACAAGACTAAATTGGGTCGAATTGAATAGCCCATTCAACATCTAAAGTCTTGGTCGACGGTGGCATCGCTTGATGACTCAGTCTCCCAAGTGGTTTGGGCGGTGGTACCGTCGGCAGTTAATGTTGCTAGTAATGGTACCGCCCCTATCAAGCAGTGGTATCACTAGAACTCAATCTTCGAGAGCTCTGTTAGGTGGTGGTACCGCTAGACTGGGTGGTGCTACCACCCAGTGTCAGTCTGCAAGCGGTAGTATTGTCCAATAATGACGGTGGTACCATTAGTACCCCAAAATCTAGGGATGTGACACTTTTTAGTTCCAATTTTGAAGCCATTAGGGCCTATAAATACCCCACCCTTTTCTACATAAAAGGGCATAAAAGTGTTAACAAATCTTGAATTCTTGGGGTGTTAAAGTGTTGTAAAAAAGCAAGAGTCCTCCTCCCTTTCTAAGTGTTGAAATCATTTAAGAGAGATGAGACTTGTAAGGGTTATCTTCTAAACCCGTAAAAAGTAAAAAGCGCTGTAAAGAGGTGGTTGGTCTTTACCTATTGAAGAATGACTATTAATGGATGCCGGTGATCTTGACGGAAGAGAAATCAGAAGTGGATGTAGGTCACAATGATCGAACCACTATAAATTCCGATGTGTTTTTCCCTTACTGCAAATTCTCTTTACTGTATTCAACATTATTATTTTGCAAATTGCCCAATCTTTTCTTTTCTACTTATTCAAAGTGAAACAAATAATTTGAGTCTAAATCGATTTTTATCATACAAAGTTGCTCAAATCAACAAAATTTTTTCGCTGCACTAATTCACCCCACTCTTAGTGTCGCTCTTGATCCTACCAAATATAAACTCTTGCAAACTTACCTTTTGCTATCTTTAAAAGTTTTAAAATAATTATTGCTATTTGGAATGATATATGAACTCAAGCGGGAGATGAAAATTATACCCAAGATTTAAAATAATTATTGCTATTTGGAATGATATATGGACTGAAGGGGGAGATGAAAATTATACCCAAGATTTAAAAAATTATACCCAAGATAAAAGTTTTAAAATAATTATTGCTAAAAATTGAAATTCCCAAAGATTATAGTTAAGGCCATCCCCTCAAAACTGTGCTTGTCAAATTAATGATAAGAACTTATCTTCTTCCTCCGATGAAAATTCAAAGTAAAATAATTAAAATGTTAGATAAATGATCTGGTAGTCAGAGTTTAAGCTTTATTTATTTAGTAGTTTTGTCGTCAAGAAATCAAGTCACAAAGAACACCCTAAATATTTACAATGAGGAGCAAATTGTCATTGTTCCTTAGCATCAACAATGTCTTAGGATTCTAACTTTAGCACATTTACGGAATAAATTTTAGATTCTTTGAACTTTTTCATATTCTTTAAAGCTTTCTAAGTCATAGTGATGTGCACTATGGAAGAGGCTTGCCTACATACTTAGGCCTTCATGAGATTCTCTCTACAGGATAATATATTTAAAAAATATAAGTCCAATGATATTATCGGCGAAAAATAAAATCACGACGAGAGCAAAAATGATAGAAGTTGGAGGGTTTACAAGTAAAAGGAGAAGAGTCACTTAAGGAGAGAGGAAGAGTTGATGAAGCCATCTCTTCAAAGAGGATATTTTATGATACGCTAGGAACTTATTTAATTTTTATTCTTAAATATCAAAATCAAATCGATCCAAATTTGATTTTCAAATCAAACTCTTATAAAAATCTGAATTAAAGGTCCAAACGTCCAAAAACAAAATGCTCGCTCATAAAATGTCAAAAAAAAAATCAATATCGGATAAATTCCTCGAATTTCTGAATTTTCTTTATCAATCTGCCGTTTACAATGACAATATTTTAATTATTTCGCCAGAGAAATCGTGGTCAAAGTCCGGTTGACAAGGATCGGTCGGTATTCTTTTGTCCGTCGATGACGTGTGCAGGTAACGATGACGGGCGTACTACCTCCGGTTGAATCCCACAGACGCTTGCTTCATCTTTTATCTCCATAAAATATCTCTCCCTCCGTCTCTGTTAGTCTCGTCCACAGAAGGCCTCATACTATCCACAGATGTAAACACCTTTAAACCTCCACAAAACCCTCTCTATCTCCCTCGGTAATGGCGAATCCGTCTTCTTCTCCATGCTTCTGAGCGCTGCTTAGCCGAGCCCCGTCAGTTGATTCATGGCTGCAGCGAGCGCCCCTCCGCCTCCAATCTCGACGCCGAAGCGCCTCTCCCTCCGCTACCCCTCTCGTTCCAGACTGGGATGGCTTCCGGCCCCCAAGTGCCCTCTCACAAGAGGGAATCCGCGATTGATCTTCTCGCTCAGGAACACCGCCTTCTACACCGAGGGGGCCGTTGCCCCCCGGTTAGAGAGGCCTGAGGCCGAGCCGGACGACATTGCTATCCTCAACGAGAGGATCCGAAGGGAACATAAGCGCAGGGAGGGAGCCAACAACGGAAGCTCGATGGACTCCGTCGAGGCCGATAAGTACATCAAGCTGGTGAAGGAGCAGCAGCAGAGGGGCTTGCAGAAGCTCAAGGGGGATAAACATGGCAATGTGGGCGGGTTCGGGTACCAGGTTGATCCCTACACGCTTCGGCCTGGGGATTATGTTGTGCATAAGAAGGTTGGGATTGGGAAGTTCGTCGCCATCAAGTTCGACGCGCCAAAGGACTCATCCTCGGGCCCCATTGAGTATGTCTTCATCGAGTATGCTGATGGTATGGCTAAGCTTCCTGTCAAGCAGGCATGCCGGATGCTGTACCGCTACAATCTGTGAGAATTTTCTCATCACATCAATATTATCTGGTTCTCTTTCACATTCTTAGTTGAGTTAATATCTTCCAGAATTTGAATTTATAACATTTGATATTTAAAAGAAAATTGAAGTAATGGAAGATAGAGATGAAAAGATTATGCACATCGAACCTCAGCGGCCGTTTGATACATATATAAGGGTTAAGGGAATAGGTGATGCTATCCCATAACTAAGTGCATTGTAATGACACATACCTTGTTGGGTTTGAAAATGCATCAAACTGTATCCTTATTTTCTTTCACCTAGACAACAAATGGTGCAAACAAAGGGAATAAGTTCTCTGATCGCTGGAATTGCATGTTCCACTAAAAAATGCATCCTTTGATTGTAGTAAGTAGGAAAGAGAGAAAGAGTAGTGGGACTATGATGGATGAGATATAAGATAATATTTGATCCTCACATAATTACAATTTTTCTCTACAATTTCTACACCATGAAGTTCCATTTATTTGTAGGGATTAGGAGACAAATCCTTTAAATTTGCAATCATTATCATGAACCTATGATAAGGTTCATGTACCTTTTCATAATGACCCTATTCAATATGACCTTCCATTTTCATATGCCTTTTGTTGGTGTCTCATCTCGACAAAAGACATAAGATAAATAGAATAAATTTATTTTCCAACATAATTCCTTAGTTTTCTTCAAACATGTATTCACAACAAGCTCTTTAATTTGAAAATTAATTTTGAACTAAGGGGCTTCTGAAAATATCGACATCCAGTTTGATGTAACTCGATATTGTCTCTTCTTTCTTAAATAACATCTTCTTTTATCTTTCTTCTTCTACATTCATCTTTTATTTCTTCATTTTATTCTCATCCAGTTTGACCACGTTTGTCAACCACTTCCTTGGCCTCTTCCATGTCCTTGACTTCTATCAAGACCACAATTATAAAGCCTTCATTTTTTTCTCATCCGCTTTGACCATGTTTGTAAACCACTTCTATGGCATCTACCATGCCCTTGATTTCTATCACGACCACAATTATAAAGCCTTCATCTTTCTCCTTTAAGGATGTTTAAAGAATTTGTTTCTTCATATCTGGACTCTTTTCAAGGTGTTTATAAGAGTTTGGAAGATACCTTTGAAAAGGTGTCATGACCTTATGATACCCTTTACGTAGGTCTTTTGGACATGCATCGAACCTTGCTCGTATGGAGAGAGCATTTTTCTAGCTGATGATGAGTTAGGAAGCATAGGAGTATGTGCAGATATGCGTCACATGTCAATATGACAAGGTGGAGGGACAAAAGCTAGTGGGTCAATTGGAGCCTTTGCTATCACATCCTTAGCCTAGCTTAGCTGGGATTGCCTAAGGCGTGTGACACTCAAGTGATATTCGTCCGCAAGGGTTAGCTTAGACCTTAACCTTGTACAATCCACAAAAACTATGCATAGAGAAGAAAAGTTTAGAAAGACGAACACACATATAATATGCTACTATCGTACATAAAGACAAAATAATTGGGATTGCAAGCAACACAAAGCAACTAGTTTTTATTAAGCACAAAAAACTCACTCAAATGGGCTGAATGATCATGTACAAAGGGGCTCGGAAGGTAGGTATAGGCCCAATATTTGCTTAATCTATCAGTTGAACATAAAACGAACATGCTAAAGATGTTGCACCATTCCTTAGACATATAACCAAGGTGCCATCCACAGGGTTTCAGGGTGCCGAGACAACTAACATTTCATGCCCATTCAGCCATAACACACAAGAATGTGGTTGTTTTGTCTGTTTCCCTTGTGTGCGAAGCTGCATAGCCAGAAGCGTTTCCAAGTTTTCTCAAGAAAAACAAAAAACAAAACACTTCCAATAAAGCAAAATAGGACTGGCAATGCTTCATGCCTGTACAATCTGCCTAAGAAAACACTTCAAAACACTTGGTGAAGTGGCAGAACCTTCCCACTTTAGAAATAAGTTGGGAGCTAGATAATGCTTTGAGGCATGAAGAATATATTATATTAACATTCAAGCACATGTCAACAAGGACATTGACAGTGTAAGTGGGAGGACATATCATGGATTGTAGCCACATCCTTTACTGCAGCAATAACAACTTTGGTTGCATGAGCAGTTTGCCACTTTCATTTTTGTTATGTTTTTTATACAGCATAAACTTGAGAGGCATACGGTAGGCTAGTATTGTCAATTTTGCTTGTATTTGAGTCCTTATAATAGAAAAGATTGTTGCGAGCTGAAACTTAATGAACAGGGTGCAACTGGGCCAATATAGCCCGCTTCCAAGACCGTCATAGGAGGTTTTTGGTGAGCAGAGCATTTAGCAAAATGTTAGCCTTCTCAGCCCCAAGGAACTCTCTAGGTGGAATAAGGGTTTGATGTGCTACTCAAGGGGCAAGAAGACATATTAAGTGAGCCTTACATGTTGCTTTGTTTGATCACCATGTGTGTTTGGCATTCATTTTGCTCCTCTCTACCTTTGGGCCCTTCACAGCATTCATTCAAGCTTGTCGACTGTCCCTTGTTGCTTGATAAAACTTTTCTTTGCCTTTTGTTGCTTGTTCAATCTATATCGAGTGCCTTGTAAATAGCTGTGCATGCACTTATTGATTTACTTTCTGTTTTCTCTCTTCCAAGTGCTGCCTTGCCATGCAAGGTTAAAAGTTGGCTGGCTCCTTGCTAATAGGTCCAGCACAAGAGTTCAGCACAAGTTAAGGCAAATCATTAAGTTAGTTCCAAGTGCCAAGCATATCAGGTGGTGAGCTTGGTATTGGACTAGACGTTGCAGAATTGTCTTGTCCATGTATCGATCAGTTGTTAGACCAGTCAATACCAGACCATATGAGTGGTATGGTTGAGATTTGAATCGATTTCTGAGAGTAAATATTTGTTGCATGTGGACTTGCATATGCAATTAGGTTTCATATCATGGAAGTCTATCGTAGAATATACTCAAGTTTGCTTCAAATATTCATAATTTTCCTTGCATTTCTGAAGAAAAGAACTACATGCTTCTATCTACCAATCCTTTCTGTAGCATATGATGTAATTTTCTCTGTAGCATACAGGGTATTCCTAAATTTATTTGTTAAGTTTGCATCACACTCACCTATTATCAAATATTCTTTTGAATCCTCACTGTACCTTTTTGATAGTCATTTTTAGTTTTTACATTGCATGTCTCATTCCATCAGATCATGCTGCAGTTGATTTAGGATATACATTTATGAGCATTAACTTGACCCTGAGATCAACTGAGTATTTTGTTCTTAGGGATATATATTAAACATTTCTTCAGCTTATTCCTTTTGCAGTCCAAATGAAACAAAAAAGCCACGAGCATTGAGCAAGCTGAGTGACCCTACTACATGGCAAAGGAGAAGGATAAAAGGGAAGATTGCTGTTCAGAAAATGATTGTTGACTTGATGGAACTATACTTGCATAGGCTGAAACAGAAAAGGCCACCATATCCAAAGAGCCCATCCATGGCTGAATTTGCAGCTCACTTTCCTTATAAGCCTACCCCAGACCAAAAACAGGTTCGTCTATTCTCACTACAGTTATGAATCTCGTAGCACTGGTTTTGGGGATTCCTATTTGTGGTGCCATATCCTGAGCCTCAATTGTAGTGCTTTACAGTTTATGATCTACTAGGTGAGCAGATTTTGCTAACTTCTGATGGTTCAACCTTCTTTTCGTGTTTAGAGCAATAAAAAATGCTATAGAACTAGTCTGCAGAGTCATGTGATAGATGTCTTCAAAATAAGTGTTCATAGATTATAACTGAAGATTTCAGGCAACAAAACCAGATAGGTTCATAACAAAATTTTGTTCTATTAGGCTATTAGTGCCCATCATCTTGGTGATGTTTGACACATCACATGCTGTTTGCACAGTCCATATGCCTTTGCACTGACATGGGCTTTTTAGTGACAACAAATAGGAGAAAAAAAAGAACAAAGAAACAAAGAGAGGCAAGTAAAGACTCATTCAATGTAGGGAATAACAATAGCTGCAATACCATGTGCATTTCTTTCGTATTGCTGTTCAATAATGGGTCATGGGAGAAGCAGGCATCACTGGTCAAAGTACCGAGTGATCAGGTAGGTAAAAGAGCAGTATTGTTATGAAACCACAGCAAAACCCATGAGCCTTTTAAGATTAGATAACTCAGGCTTTCTTAGGCTGACTTGAGTGAGTCTTTGGTTTGGTGTTTAGGCCTGCAGTATAACTAAATCCATAAGCTGGCTTATTAATGAATAATGATGATAACATCCTTCTGAATCCAGAGCCAAATAATGCTCCATCTCTTTGACTTATTTCTATTTTTCATCTGAGGGAGCACCAACCTGGAAGACTTTAAAAGGTATCATGCGTGTGCCTGTTGTTCATTGACTTGCTTTTCTGTTTTGGTTAAGATTGAGTGGCATTATAATGCTTGCTTCCTTATCCTTTTTCTTTAACTTTTTTTTGAATTGTGGAGTGTATCTAGTGTGGAAAGGTGGATGATTTCTTTCTTCTATTTCATCTGTGCACTTAATCTAGCTGAAATCTAGCATGCTTTTTTTTTTTTTGTCATTACAGCATGGAAATAGACTTGAGCTTTCTTGGATGACTCTGTGCATTTTTATTACTTACAGGCATTTATTGATGTTGAAAGAGATTTGACAGAAAGAGAAACTCCAATGGACAGGTTGATCTGTGGAGATGTTGGCTTTGGTAAAACAGAAGTAGCATTGCGTGCTATTTTCTGTGTTGTCTCTGCCGGAAAACAAGCTATGGTTCTCACACCAACTATTGTTTTAGCCAAACAACACTTTGTTGTAATTTCTGAGAGGTTTTCTCCGTATCCTCATATAAAGGTTGGGCTGCTGAGCAGATTTCAGGTATGCTAGTCTTTAGGAGGTTTAAATGTGTTCTATATCAATTTTACTGTTTATCTTTTTCTTTTTCTTTTTTTCAAAATCTTGATTTACTGTTCTACACCTTCAGTTATTTTCTTGTCTTTATTGTTGTGTATGCATGAAGGAAGGACTGTCGGTCTGATTTTAATAGTGAAAACTTCTACTTGTTGAGATCATTTGAAGAGTACATTATGAAGATTGTTGAATTCTATGGTGCTGAGAACATGGAAAACATACCTAAATATTGGTTTACAGGTGTACCAGACCCACTTACCAATTTGACAAGTTTTTGAAGATGTCAACTCGAGTAGCTGGGAAAAATCTTGACCGTTGATAGCAAGGTCGTAAGATCAGATTCTGTGTTCACTACTTACCTTCTGCTATATGATTTGGCAATAACTGAAAATTGACACAAATCTGAGATCTAGTTTGTAATTACCAGCTTAAGGTTTTCTTGTTAGAACTTGCATATACATCTCAATTTTGCCCCCTTTGAAGCTTAAGGGCATCTCCTTGATGTAGGCCATATAGTCCAAGGCTTGTACCACTACATAATATAGCTTGTAGGAAAATTTCGAGAAGAAATCTCTGAAGTTGGAGATCTGAGTCCAATAAATCTTAGATAAGAAGACAGATCTTTGTAGTTGATAATCTGATGGCTTGTTCACTTTCGAACTCAAACCGATACATATCTGAAATAGCACATATGTGCATGACCTTATAACTAATCTGAAAAGAACCTTCACAATAATGATGAAAAATAGCCCTTGGCACTATAATAAGATTTGAGTAGTGGAAGAGTCTGCATCTAGCAGAAGGGTTGTGTGTGCCTGAACCATACACTTGATTTTAGATAGAATATTAGGGATCAATATTAAGCCAATATGAGTCTTCCCAAGGAACCCAGAGTGGCTGTAGCTGAAGGACTACATCAGTTTAGTTCATTCTCTTCCTTGTGAGCTTCTAATTGTTCTTCAAGTGTTTGATCAGCTATTGGAACCTCAGGATCTATTTACTTGAACTAATTCTGACTTTTGCTTGATCTTCACTAATTTGCAACTTTGATGATTTTTTTCCAGCTACCTTTATATGATGGATCTTGGTTGGAAGAGTTTGCATCCTTGAATTTATAAACTTGGGAAGAAAAACATAGCCGGTAAATCATGGTTGTTATGTACCCATCAGGTGTATCCTTGAACCATGATTTTCAGCATACCATTAATGTATTTTATGGATTACCCTAGAATACTTCAAGTCCTAGAAAGATTAGGCGTTTTTCCACTAATAACCCTAAAAATAGAAAATGGATATAAGCCTCTATGACTATGTCTTGAACTTTGGTTACCTTTTGTGCACTGATTTTAGTATAATTAAGACCTTTCTCTCGTTTTCATTCTTGGAGAATTTATTCTCAAATTTCCTGAGTTGGAGATTACCCTGATAGGAGAGTCATATCCTATCTATCAGTATGTTGGTCTACAAGACTTAATGGTTATCATCAATAATTTGGGAGGTCATGTATTACGACCTGTTATATCCAAGTTATTGAGCAGTGGTGTGCCAAACTAGGTATTGACATTTATTATTTATTCCTTGACTTGTCTCTTCACCAACATCATTTTTAAGTTGTAATCCTTTAGCATTGGAACTTTGGAAATAACATGGCTTTTTGGTTTTTCTCTTATAGTAGAATTTAACTGATAGTGATCTCCAACTGTATGCTTTAGTTTATTATGATGCCAATTCTCATGACTCCTAATCCTTCATACAGTTCACACTTTGTCTTGCATTCTTTGTCACCATCAGTGAGGGTTGGTTCTATCAATGTTATGAATACCGTACGATGTATCGGTGTACTGAGCTTTGCTCAGTATGGTACAACATACCAAACGATATGCCTAAATTAGGCGTAAATCTCTCCGAAAATATCTGAAAAATAGAAAAAAAGTTAGGATAGGATTTTTAAGTTATAAATAAATATATATTAAGTATAGTTTTAGTAAAAATAATGTAAATTAAGAATAGTGCCATATATCTTTTTCGGGCTTTGAAGAGTAGCCTTGTGTAAGGTTCGTAATTTTGGATTGTCCTTCCGTTAATATTGAATTATCAGAAAAAATATTTAAATTGTTAGATTATTTTTTATACAACTTAAATTTTAAGATTCAAATGAACTAACTAGTCACATGTGTAGATATACCTGATTCTACCATCAAAACGAAAAATGGGCCTCCACGGGTGGTGGATCAGGGTCCTTGATTCTATGTATATATATATCAATATGATATGTTTGTCGGACCCAATCCTGAAATTGATCTTATGACATAGTGTATTGATACACTTTATGTCATTGGTACATCAATGTGGTGATGGTCGTAGGTTGATCGTCATGAATCAGGTGTTCGAGGCGGCTCCTAAGGCATGTATTGGTGAATGTCAGAACTTCTACTTTCACTACTGATCTGTTGCTCCATATCATACTATTGATCGGAGAAGTATAACTAATTATCACCATACTATTGTTGGCCATAAGATTCTCCATAATACGATGACTGTGAATACGTTGAGCTTCGTTCTGTTTCTACGTCGTGTAGGCTCTCTGGCATCTGCTCAAAATCAACCATTATTTTTCCCTTCTCCTTCCGTGCATAAACTTGACTAGTATCTCGTCGATTTTCATGATTTGAATCTTCGATGACATGTGTAAAATGTTGTTGCTCAGTCCATGCACCACCCTCAAATTATGTAGACGGGACCAACGACTCCTCGACGTCGCCACCATCATGGGTCGAGGCATTGCTGCCCACGTCGCTGCCATGTTTATGGACCGAGTGAGTTGCTGAATGTGTCTCGTCGCTTGACTCGATTCTTTCCAACGGTGCAGTTGATGCTACTGCTTTTCCATTTGCCTTTGCCTTTGTATGTTGGGCGGACGACTGTGACAATTGGGTGTTTATAATTCCTAGAGTAGTTTGACTCGATCTTGTTTGGCTCCTTCCGCCACGTTTTGACCGAGGGGGATTTTCTTCTTGCTAGGGATGTGCTTCCTCTTCTTCTATTGCTTGGGTGATAAAACGCGAAGGATATTAAGGATCTCCCACCTCATTAAGTAGAGGATCCTCTTGGTTCTCTGTCACTTCGACCCACTCTAACATCGACTTTGAATCTTCGTTGTAGAAATGGAGGTCGATGGTATCAATCTCTGGTTCCTCTGGCTCCTTGTTTAGCTCGACACACCACAATCTTAGCTGCATGTTATAGTGGACATATATCAGCTTCTCCAATCGTCTATACGGTAGTCTGTTGCGGACCTTCGTGTGAATCAATGCGAACATTGACCAATTATGTTCGCAGCCACAAGATGTTATCGTCTGTGAAAGCACACGAACAACAATCTTCCTTAAATTTGGTGCATCCCCTTCAAATTGTAGTCACCACTTGACTGCAAAAAGATATAAATAACACTTTATTAGCATAACAAATAATTAATATCATATATAGTTGATAATCAATATGTGTAACTTTTTCTCACTAGGATCCATAGTGTAACGACACGATACAACTACAACATCGGAGAATGAACCAATTGTAGCTCGGAAGAATCGACCCTCCATAGTAGCATCAGCTGCATCAACAGTGTTTAACAAGAGTCGATATATAATCAACTATATATGATATTAATTATTGTGTCATTAGTAAATCATTTTGCATTCCAAGAGTATACTGATATTGAATTGTCGAGTTTAGATAATTAGCTGCAAGACATAATTTTGTTAGCAAAAATTTTTTATATAATAAAAAAATTATGAATTAAATTAAACTGAATATAAATTTACCTGCATTATGGATATCTTGATCTATATGAACTTCAGTCCTACGATCAATGATTTGCAAGTATTGGTCAACCTTAAAATCATCTTTGAATACTTTCCAGACCTTTTCTCTTGCTGTAATCAGCATATGTTTAAGATAAGACATCTGTGGATGCTTATCCATATCGACCTTATGGAGGACAACATAAAGTGGTTCCACACTTTCTATGATTTCAATCACGGTCTCCCAAAATCTAAAGGAAAGAATGGCCTTTTCCATCTTCTTTTGATCGCTCAATCTCGAATGCCTGGAATTAGACCATTCCTGTGAGGTGACCATTGCCTTGAGGCCCTGCCTCTTTTGTTGTAATGACTTTAATGCAATGAAATTGATAACAAATTGAGTGACTCCAGGTCAGAGTATCTCACACCATTTACATACGTTTACATTAAAGAGTGGATCCAATGATGATTATATATAAACTGTAATTGACTGTGCTCGAGCTGCACACTTGCTGATAACTGAAAGCTCGCCAATATCCTTCAATATTAGATCTATGCAATGAGCTGCACATGGAGTCCAAAACAATATTTTTCTTTTTCCATTAATTGTAAACCGACCTTCTTGAAATTTGGTCCATTGTCGGTGACTATTTGGATAATGTATTGTGGTCCAATCTCCTCTATTACAGTGTCCATCAAGCTCTCAATATAGATTGCATCTTGGATCTTGTCAAAAGCATTAACTAACTTATGAAACACCACCCGTCTATTGCAATAAACAAGAAAGTTGATGATACTCATTCTTGTTGGCCCTGTCCAATTGCCACACATCAATATCACCCCATATTCTTCCCATTGCCTCTTGAAGGATTTGATCCAATCCTTCAGTTCTACTACCTCCTAATTTAAATACACATCGTGAATCTCCCTCAGTGTTGGAGGTTAGATCCTCGTGCCAAACTTAGAGGTGACTATGCTTTGATAATATGGACCTTGGGCTGTGTTTGCTAGAATCTTATAGAAGTTAAACTATTTTGAAATTGTCTTCTTAATATCTCGCTTTTCTTTTATATGTGTATCGTCAATCCGTGTATGTTTTACTGTTTGTGGAGGATAGACTTGTAAATCAATATCAACAATATCTGGTGCGGACCTCCTGCTAAGACCTCTCATAAAACCACGGAGTCCACCATGCCTCATGCTACTAGTTCGGCCTAACTGAGGAGGGGCAATTGGTTACCTCATCCTAGTCGACCTCTGGATTTCATTGCCACCACCGTGCTCCCATTGTGAGTCAGGTTATCGATGCCTCAATGCTTCGTCGTACATATACTGATGCTCCAGTGATGAACGAATATCAGTTGTGAAATTCAGGTCGATTTCATCGCCGGGGCCCTCATACTTGTCATAAACTGGTTCTTGCGTAGTCCTACAATATTCTTCCTCAGCTCTTGCCTTCTTTTTTATTGTATCTTCTCTTGTTTATTGTAACTTGTTTTGAAATGATTTACGAACCTCGGTCGGAACCTCCTTGCATTTTGCAACATCGGGATATCCACCAGTCAAATACATCTTTACCTAATAATTCCTCTAACCTTGCCAATGTAGTCACAATAAATATATTGCCAATAATGACGGTTCCCCTCCATCTTTCGGGCATGAGCCCATGCGTCATCATATGACTGTTCTTTTGGTGTTATATTCTTACCAAATTTAAATCAAATAAGCTATACACACGTAAAGCACGTTAATAGGTATTAAAGACATTGAATTGACCCAATATCGATCAAATTTTGATTAAATCATCATTAAATTCACTAATCGAAGTATTAAATAACTTTATTAAAACCTAATTAAACCTATTTTGCCATCATAAATATGTTAAACACATAAAAGAAATATTAAATACATAATTTTGATGGTCAAATTACGATGAAATCATCATTAGATATATTAATCACACTATTTACATAGTTAATTGCCCACTAATTACTTCTTTTTCAACATTTTAAAATGTCGAACACCCTAATAGATATTAAAGGCATTTAATTTACCAAATATCATTCAAATTATAATTAAATCATTTATTAAAATCACTAATCATAGTATTAAATAACTTTATTTAAACCTAATTAAATATATTTTACTACCATAAATATGTTAAACACATAAAAGAAGAATTAAATATGCAATTTTGATCCAATATAGGTCGAATTACGATGAAATCATCATTAGATACACTAATCACACTAGTAACATAGTTAATTACTCACTAATTATTTCTCTTTTAACACTCTAAAAATGTCAAACACCTTAATAGGTATTAAAGACATTTAATTTATCCAGTATCGATCAAATTTCGATTGAAGCATTATTAAATTCACTAATCGTAGCATTAAATAATTTTGTTAAAATCTAATTAAACTTATTTTACCATCGTAAATATGTTAAACACATAAAAGAAGCATTAAATACATAATTTTGATCCAATATAAGTCAAATTATGATGAAATCATCATTAGATTCACTACTCACACTATTAACATTGTTAATTACCCACTAATTACTTCTCTTTCAACACTCTAAACATGTCAAACATCCTAATAGGTATTAAAGACATTGAATTGACCTAATATCGATCAAATTTTGATTAAATCACCATTAAAATCACTAATCACAACATTAAATAACTTTATTAAAACCTAATTAAACCTATTATACCATCACAAACACATGATCCAATACTTAATATGCATGAAATATAAACATTTGACCTATTAACAGTCTAATTTTGAATAAATCAATATTAAACAGACTAATCACAATATTAAAGATCTTAATTACTCTATAATTAATATTATTCTTCCATCAAAAACATGTCAAACAATATATTAGACAATAAATCATATATCATTTAAAATAAGCTTAATCATCTCATAAATAAAAAAAAATCTAGAAAGAGAATACATACCTCTTGATTAAAAGGTTCTTCCTTTTAATCCTTTCAAATTAGCCTCATAAATTTGATTCAATCCATAAATCGTTGCTTTGTTGAGTTTAGGAGAGTGAAAATGTGAGAAAAAATAAGTTTAAGAGAGTGTGAAAGTGAAATAGATTGAAATAGAGGGGAGAAAAAGGTTTAAAAACCTTTAAGGAATGCGCCAGCGGTTAAATTGACCATTGGAGCACTGTTACCATTCGGTAATGGTTGATTTCAACTGGGCGGTAACGGTCGAAATCGACCAGTACCAGCCAATACAGGTTGGTAACGGTCAAAATTTTGACCGTTACTACCCGGTACAGCCCTGTATCGCCCGATACGGGGCCAAATGCCTGATACTGCCCGGTAGCGGGCGGTCTGTGTGCTAGTCTGCTGGCTAACCAGTATGTACCACCCGTACCGAGCGGTACGGTACGATAATGCAAACATTGGGTTCTATGGTGTTATTGCTTTTGTATCTTGTCCTAACTTCACACTGGGTGCAGCTGGCTTCAGTTGAGATCAATTAGAGATTTAACTAAAACTTGTGGTGTGGGCAATCAGATATTCTGGTACTTGTGATCAAATTCCACAAGTAAAATATAGGTGGACTTAATGAGATAGGAGAGAGAATTACTTGTTCCTCTTATCGCATATAAGTTCATTCTTCCAATTGTCAGTTTCAAATTGTGAAACTGAGAATATGAAAGACATTAATTCCATTAGGACTGATATAACAGAAAAAAATTCATTAATTCCTTTCAAATTGTGAAATTAGAAGCAAGATTATCTAGGAATAATGATGAAAATCTGAGAATATGAAAGACTTATCTAGACATGCAGTTCTTATTCCTAAACCTGGTGTGACTTCATCTGGGCCTAACTATACCTGATTGACAATTAGATTGTTTCGTTGATTACAATAGTTTGCTCTGAATCTATTGAATGGTACATTAAAAAGAGCATCAAACTCAACCATAATATATTATTCAGCAGCTTATCAATATATCTATTGTTCTTTGATTTTTTTTTCATCAACTTTCACAGGTTTTTCTAATTCACTTTTAAATGCCCACAGAGAATCTCTTCTTTCAGTCTATTTAGACTTATCTACGATGGTGTAAGATTGTTTGTGTAATACAAGAAAAAAAATTTAATAGTTAGAATTATTCTTAAATGCTCTCTTGGATTGCTTAGCTAAATCACTTTGGCTGTAGAAAATTATCACATTTTAAGGCTGTTAGTTTCAGATGCATTTTTTCTGACTTGAAGTTTAATTAACTTCTAGTGGTTCATTGAAGACATTTCAAAGTTTGCTTTTCCTAGGTTGCACTAATTATGAAGTTTTGATTAATTGTGCAGACTAAGGCAGAGAAAGAAGAGTATATTTCAATGATTAAAAGTGGACATTTGGATATTATTGTTGGAACCCATGCACTTCTCGGGAACCGTGTGGTCTACAACAATCTGGGCCTGCTTGTTGTTGATGAGGAACAGGTGAAATCCCTATCTTTGTGTAAATTTGATTGGATATTGTCTCTTCTAAGTTATAAGAATATCTTGTATTATACTTTGGACTAGAGAATATATGGGTGGCAAGAACATGATATCTTGCTTCCTTGTCTTGGGCCTTTGCAGTATATTGGTTATTGGTTCTGCATCGAAGTCGAGAAAATTAATGTTCTAGCATTTGTTTAGATTAAAAAATTCATAGAATACCTTTTCTTTTTTATCGTAACGAAATGCTAAAAACAACAATGATTCATGAATTTGCAGCCAAGGTTTTCAAATCTTGGTTGAGTGCCAACATTGATCTTCCATTGGGTTGGTAAAATACTGACATCATACCAAACTGACACTCTATATAGGTTGGTACTAGTTGACATTGGCCGGACTTTCTGTGCCTACTTCCAAACCCATCCAGACCATCTTAAACATAGTTTTGCATATATATTTGCCTCAATAAATGAATAGAAAACCTGTTATGTAATATATATCAAAATACATAAGTAAAAGAACTTCAGAAACTGTTAAAATTAATGCACGATATAGGGATCTAGGCTATCTTTGCATTGATATAACCTAGATCTAGATAGAGATAGCCTAGATATGCATCAATCTTGGCTGGCTCTGTGTGGATGTAGCCTAGATCTATGCAAATCTAGGTAGAATTTGATCATATTTAGCATATATTTATGCTAGATTAGTCTATATTTGCTTGAATGTAGACTGTATGACACAATTCCTACTTGGATCCCATGGATCTGAGTTGGATTTTCATGAATCTAACAGGGATCTATGCTGCATATATCTGCATAGACCTGGTGTAGCTTTCGATAGATCTACAATGCATCATATGAATATAAAATGCAAGGAAAATGATATACTAATCTAGAGAAAAAGATAAATAAGCATGAGTTTGAGCACAAATAGACATAAATCAAGGCATTCATAAGTCAAATAAGCAAAATACCTTGATTATTGATTGGGGATAATCTCAACATCACTCAACCAGACTGGCCAACCCTTATTAATGGGCCTCTTAAAGCCTCAAAGCCCTATTTGGCCAAGCAAAGCCCATATCACAACAGCTTAAGTACCTCAATCCAAGTCATACTAGGACTAGGATTAGGGTAGCCCTCACCCAAATAGGGGCAGCCACAAGGAAGGAGTGGCACCAAGGATTAGGACTTTCTAAGTTTTAAAAAGTATTAGGACTCTCTAAGTCCTAACTATATTAGGACCAAGGATTTTAATTTCGAATGATACCGCCCTTACCGGGCAGTACCTACCGGTCCGCTAACAGATTGGTACATGGACTGCTCGCTATCGGGCGGTATCAATTTGCCTATAGCCTGGTTGCGACGAGGGAAAAAGATACGTCGAGGGAGAAGAGGGAGAAGGCGCTCTAAGAAGAGGGAGAATTAGGAGAACCTTGACGCTTCCCGATCCGGCGTCGCCTTCCCTTGACGATCCCGATCCGAGAGGTAACGGAGAGGCGGTAGCTCGGCTTCTTTGCTGCGTTCTTCGCCGAAGGCTGGAGATGCCTGCGACCTTCGCCGCGTTCTTCGCCGAAGGTTGAAGACGTCTGTGGCCTTCGATCTCTTCGCCAAACGCTACAGATGAGGAGAAGAAAAGGGAAGTGACGTCGCCGAGGCAACGTACGCCTCTTTTTTTATTATATATATATATATATATATATATATATATATATATATATATATATATATATATATATATATATATATATATATATATATATATATATACCGAATGATACACCCTGGCATACCGCTTGGTATGCCTGTACTGTATCGTATCAAGCAAAGCTCGAAACTCCGGTACGGTACGAAATTACGAACCTTGATTAGGACTCTCCGAGTCCTAACCTAGTTAAGACTCCACACCTTCTTTAGCTATAAAAGGAGGAGGAGAGCCCATCTAAAGCATCCCAAAGCAATCTAAGTCGTGTCCCCTCTCAACAAGCCAATCGGCCCTAAGCTGAGAAGAGATGAGAGAAGAGAAAGAGGACCACAACAACACCCTTCTTCCTTCTATCCAACCTGCCACCCGATCTAGGACAGCTTCCTAGCCGAGAGTAGCAGCAGAAGAAAAAGAGAAGAGGAAGAAAGCCTCAACAACTCATCTCTAATAGCAGTCGAAATCAGCAAGCAAGGAATCCTCTTCTTTTAGATTGCAGTAGAATTCTGTAGCAGAGAACTGTCGCAAAACCTGCAGCTTCATCTTCATCCTCGACATCCAAAGATGCAGCAATAGCTACAACATATTCTGCCCCTTTCATGGTGCCAAAGAGAGGTGCATTCGATTGGTGAGAGGAGGGAAGAAGGGGAGAATTGATGAAGCAACCTATGTTCTGCTGAGAGCAATCTGTCCATGCTTGTCGCGCGAGAACTTCTGAGCGATCTGTCACGGACTTAGCTGGAATTACCTAAGCCATGAGGCACCCTTGCGGCCAAGTCGCGAACTTATCTTGAGTTGCCTAAGTCGCGAAGTATCCTTGCGCCAACTTCTCGGACTTAGCTGGGATTGCCTAAGTCGTGATGCGCCCTTGCGTTATGCGTCCGCAAAGGGTCAGCCAGTTTGCAACCTCACTCGGGTTCCGAAGGACCTGTAAAAGAGAAAGTTGATTAGTTCGAAGAACGAGCGGCGTACAAGTCCCGACGTCTCGCGGAAAGGGGAAGCTTTACAAGCAATTCAGCAAGCAAGTTGAGTGCAAGAGAGAAAAGAGAGGAAGGAGAAAACAAGGACTTTAGAAGGTAGAACGAACAGTTGCAAGTCCACAAACAACTGCTCACCGGGTGCCGCGCGCGAAGGCAAGTTCCCATCAAGTTAACATGCGAACTTGTGAAGATTTTTCAACGCCCGACGATATACCGAAGCCCCATCCAACCCTGTGCCACCCGGGGGGTTCCAGGTTGCTGAGATGGCTGACGTTTTGAGTGCTGTAGCGGGCTGCAGAAAATAGCCCGCGACATACGAAAACGGAGCCATTTTGGGGCTTTTTGGCTCGGCGCGATGAGCGATCGCATTGTAGCGTTGTAACCTGTTCGAACATGCATTTCTACAAGCAAAAGCACACAAAACCAAGGCAAAACTGGCTACCATGTCTCTGTACAAGCATGCAAAAGCGACGAACGGTTCGTTGAACAAAGTTGTTGCGAGTGCGCGATGATCGTTCGTGACAGATCGTCGCTTGAGAACTCTTTGCTTTTCCCTATTTGAAGCACTTTTAATTCACAACAAGAGTAGATTAATTCCTTTTTTAACTTGTGTTTATTGTAGCAAAAGTGCAACTCCTCCGCCAAAATTTTCATCCGAAAATTGGTATTGAGTCGATGGATCGTTGAGCTCGAACCCCATACTGTCACAGATTGTTGGCATTCACACGCAACACTTTCATCAATGAATTGTTCGTCACTTTAGTTTGCTTGTACAAATGCTTGGTAGCGTGTTTTGCCTTGTTTTTGTGTGTTTTTGCTTGAAACTATGAGCAAGAACAGTTTGCTGTATTGCAGAGCGATCACTCACCAGAATGAGCAAATCTGTCTCAAAATGGCTTAGTTTCGCTTGTCATGGCCTATTTTCTACAGGTTGCGGTGCGGAACAAAACGTTAGCCATATTAGCACCCTAGAACCACTCAGGTGGCACAAGGCTGATTGTGAGTTTGGGGTAGTGTTGGAGTTGATTGGATTTATAAGTTCGCACGTTAAGCCTACGGGAACTTGCCAATGCGCCTGACACCCGATGAGCAGTTGTTTGTGGACTTGCTACTGTTCATTTTCCTTCTAAAGTCCTTGTTTTCTCTCTCCTCTCTTGCACACCAAACGTTTGCTGAATTGCTTGTAAAGCTGCTCTCTTTGCAAGATGTCGGAACTTGGCCACCGCTTGTTTTCAGAACTAATCAATTTGCTCTTTTACAAGTCCTTCAGGACTTGAGCAAGGTTGCAACTAGGCTGACTATTTGTGGATGAATAACATAAGGATGCCTCATAACTTAGGCAATTCCAGCTAAGTTCGTGATAATACGGATAAATTATAAGCTCATATTACCTTGGTTACGTAGAAAAGCCTCTTTTCCTTGAGATTGAGGCATTATTCGTATCAGATCTTGAGAAAGAAAGTTAGAAGTAGTTGTTATTGAAACGGTTTGCTAGTGCTTGAATGAAAGATATAATCGAGAAGGGGTTGCTTACCATCTTGTCACGGACTTAGCTGGTTTTGCCTAAGTCGTGCGGCACCTATGCGTGTCTGTACGCAAAGGTCAACCTCCCCGAAACCTCCTATGGTCCCTTAGGACCTACAAAAGAGAAAACGGGTTAGAGAAAGCGCCTCACTCGGGATCCACAAGCAAACCCTTCAGGAAACACTTCATAAACAATGCAAATTACAAACAGACTTTACAAGTTCTGAACGGTTGCACAACAAAGGGTCAAAATGGTCCACTACAGACCGATTATCTCTCACAAGTGTCCACATGATATAACATTTATTTACAAGCCTTAGAAGGCCACCAAACCCAACTAAAATAGGGTTGTTAAGCCTTCGACCATTCCTTTACATGCTGTGCAAAGCATGAACAAACAGAAAGACACGGACATACATAAGTATTACATCAAACATCCTATTTAGAACTTTGTCCATGACATTCTCCCCCACTTATTCCTTCGAGGTCCTCGTCGAAGCCTTTGTCGACACTGCAACTCATCGCCTTTGTTGAGTCTTCAATCTTCTACTTCAGTTGCAATGCGCCTCTTGGCTCCCAGTTGCTCTCCGCTGCTGTTTTTGAGTAGTCGAACCTTTGATCCGCCATGCCGCTTCAACTCGCCAATGACTTTGACTCTAGTGTGGGGTTGGTTGAGTTGTGTTGATCCCTGTTGGTTCCTGCGGATCCTCTAGGTGAAGGAAAAGATCATCCTTATTATGCGCCAATCTCTCAAATGCCTCATGTTGCTTGAACTGGGTAGATGCTTGTTGGAGTTTTAACGAGCATCGCTTCACAAACTTCTAAAGTTTTGGGTCCTTCCTCCACAAAATTTGTCCATCGACTTTTCTTTCACTTAGTTATCACTTCCAAGTATATTCGCATCACTTCCGCTTTCGAGTAGCATTCTGTTGGGAAATAAAGCGGATAATCTACTCTCAGTAGCACTGATCACCATTTGTGAGGATTTGACAACTATTGTCTTCTAATATCTTCGAAAGGTCTTTGAACCTGTGCAGAGCTCCTCTGCTGGATAGATAAGAGAATTGGGGTACTCGATTTCGCCCATTCTCTTAAGAGTTGAGAAGGCAATGGTTAGTTGACTTCGCTCGCCTCCTCAAGGGTTGTACTCCATGCATCAAGCTGGTTACTAACCTTCGCCTGCTCTTTGCTCACACTTCTGAAGCACTCGAAGTGTTTGCACTCCTAGCATTGAGTTAGTTACTGTGATTCACCTTTTCAATGCCATCGAACTTCTGGAATGCAATAAGTTTTCACCCCAACTTAGGGTAAGTCTCTAATAGTTTTGGTCGCTTTTGGGATTGTACCGTCTTCTCCATCAACCCGACTGCCTACTCCACTGAGTAGCAAAGGTATAGGCGTACTACTTGCTTCGTTCCTTGGTCGTGCACTCTTGTATGATCTGAAGTCCTTCACTTTCGGCTATCTTGATGAGAAGCTTGTTGACACCGATCTTACTGTAATTCACCTTTTCAATGCCATCGAATTTTTGGAATGCAGGAAGTTTTCACCCCAACTTAGAGTAAGTCTAATAGTTTTGGTCGCTTTTGGGATTGTACCGTCTTCTCCATCAACCCGACTGCCTACTCCACTGAGTAGCAAAAGTATAGGTGTACTGCTTGCTTCGTTCCTTGGTCGTGCACTCTTGCATGACCCAAAGTCCTTCACTTTCGGCTATCTTGATAAGAAGCTCATTGACACCGGTCTTACGAAGTTCTTTGGCCTCTACCCTTCAGCCTTGTCTCGATACTTGGAGTTTGCCTCTGCATGCTCTACCTCTTTGGCCCCTTTCACGACCAAGTGCTCTCCCTTCATGAGAGCAAGGGATCAATGACTTTCGTGGAAATCCCGCCTCTATGGTACCATAGCGCTGCCATGTCTATGGCCCTACTATCCGTCGCCTCGCATCTGCATCCCTTTTCTTTACGATCAGTAGATATGTCTCTGTGGCACTCCTCCGAGTCCACCTCCATTCTGACCGATACTTGATTTTGGTTAGCTAAGTCCCTCTAGACTCGTCGTCACTTCCTCGCCCCTTTCGACCCCTTACTTCAACACCTCTATGTTCTCTAAGCAGCTCCCTTTGGTCGATGGAAAGACAGACTGCAAATTCCTTCAGCCTTGTCTCGATACTTGGAGTTTGCCTCTGCATGCTCTACCTCTTCGGCCCCTTTCATGACTAAGTGCTCTCCCTTCATGAGAGCAAGGGATCAATGACTTTCGCGGAAGTCCCGCCTCTACGGTACCATAGCGCTGCCATGTTCATGGCCCTACTATCCGTCGCCTCGCATCTGCATCCCTTTTCTTTACGATCAGTAGATATGTCTCTGTGGCACTCCTCCGAGTCCACCTTCATTCTAACCGATACTTGATTTTGGGTAGCTAAGTCCCTCTAGACTCGTCGTCGCTTCCTCGACCCTTTCGACCCCCTACTTCAATACCTCTATGTTCTCTAAGCAGCTCCCTTTGGTCGATGGAAAGACAGATTGCAAATTCCATGTATGGCCTCTGCCATCATGTTGTAGGGTTTGGACCGATTCTGTTCTCCTTAGCTTCCTTGGTAGCAATGTTCGCTTACTCGACCTTGTCCTCTGACTTGCCGAGCTCCCTTAAGCGAATATGGGCTCTAGAGCAATCCAACTCTCCAGTTGCTTCGATCATACCTCTGCTTGATCAAGTCCCTCCCATGGGTCTCACTAGTACTTGCATTCGAACTTTTCCCTCGGTGGTACACAACCCCCATATGCTAATGACCAAGGCTTTCATCCGATGCAAAATTCAATGCACGCACGGAAGACCCGCCTCTACGGTACCATGGCCTTCACTCCTTAAATCGATAGCCCTTCTTGCTGTCGTGTTGTTCACCGAAGTGGAGCTCCCAATAGCTCCTAATCATACCTCCATATGATATAGTCCCTCACGGGACAATGTCGTGTGTATCGCATTTCCACGAACTGTTCCACCATGATCCGCTGCACCATGTTGCCTCCTAGTGACATCTTTATTGCATTCTGATCCTTGTGGGATGAACTCGAATTGTGATCCCTCCATGTGTGGCCTCTGCCAATACATTGCAGGGTCTCTTCCACCTTCGATTTTGTTCGCTCCTTTGGCAATCGACCTTCATCCACCCACTCTTGGGTCACACCTAGATGAAGCACCGCTCTAGGATAGTCCGTCACCTAGTAGCTCCCGAAGTCCACCGACGTCGCTGCAATTAGTGTACCATTGTCTGGATCCTGGGCCTCTGCCCCTACTAGCACAATCTCCGTTGCGCACCGCTTCCTTCATGGCAACTTGAATGGCAACACTGTGGCATATTCTTCAAGAGTACCCGCCTTCGCGTCCTCTTGCCCCATGCCAAGGCCTTCTGAACCTAACTTCGCCTCCGCAAGTTGAGTCGCCTTAGTTCCTTCATCAAATGCTTCTCCGAGATAAGGTGCATGTAAGCTCCCTTCGTCTTTGGCACCATGCAAGATAAGTCCGCTCCATCCGAATGAAGGACCCATGAAACGACATGATCCCGCTCTTGCCTCTGCAAGAGTTCATGTCCTTGACCCTTGTCCAAGGAAAGCTCTGTGTCTCCACTCCATGTTCCATCTTCTATGTCGGCTCTCTTCATGCGGCTTGGGTACTTCGTCAAGTTACACCCAAGTTGCTCTGCTCCTTGTTTTGCATTGAGTTGATGGTGGCCCTCGCGCCCACCATTCCACGGGTCAGCCCTTCCTTGAGTCTGATCTCTATATCGACTCCAAGTGTGCCTTCATTTGTTTGTGTTGCTTTAGGTCGCTCCCCCACCTGATCTCGCAATGCATCCACCAATACATTCTCTCAAGCAAGATCATACGACGACTCCTCGTCGCTCGTTCGGTCTATTGAGCTTCGTGGAGTTGTTGTTTTTGAGGTACTCCTCCTCAACATGTGCGATCTGTTGCACATGATTCTCCCTCTGGAGAACCGGGACCTATCCCTCCTGGATATCTGTCTCGTTGGAGCAACATCTCTCTTTGCTTCTCTCTCTGAAAGTTTCAGAGACCACCATCCCCTTTGGACTACTCCGATTTGCTGAACAAACTATGTATTGTTCTGCCTCCTGCAAACGCACTTGCTAGATTGCGACTCCACGTCAATACAGCCCCCGCTACACCACTCAAGGCCTAGAAACATGCTGAACTCGCTGCACACTTCAGCCTCCTACAAACGTATTTTTCACATACCGAAGAGAAAGTTTCAATGCTCAATGGCGTCGAGTTTCGGTCGCTTTGGAATGGTCGCGAACATTCCATCGTCCGCATACAAGCCCATGCATGAGTACCAAATTCTTCGAGTTAGCAATTCCCCTCACCTCTATGAGTTTTGCACAACTCTTTTAGTCGCTGAGCAACTCATACCACCTCACATGGTCTCATCCTTTACCAAGCGCCTCGCTTGCCTTAAGCACCATCAAGTGTTGTTATCAACGTCAAGCCGTAGCTCGAACTCAACCATTCCAATCTTTGTGCGCTACGCATTCTTCCAAGCTTGTTTGTTCTCGTAGTGCCTCTTGCGCGAAGGGTTGGCCATTCCTCTGAATGCCAATCTCAGATGCCTGCTCCTCCGAGCGACTCCTTTTCCCTACATCTCCATGCCCATTTTTCCCCCAAACGGTCGTGCGTGCTGACTGCTCTCAACGCAGTCTCGCTAGGTCCCCTACGTTTGCACGTCAAGTGTTTCTATGAGTGCTTGTCCCGCTTTGATACTATCTGTCACGGACTTAGCTGGTTTTGCCTAAGTCGTGTGGCACTTATGCGCGTCCGTCCGCAAATGTCAGCCTCCCCGAAACCTCCCATGGTCCTTTAGGACCTACAAAAGAGAAAACGAATTAGAGAAAGCATCTCACTCGGCATCCACAAGCAAACATTTCAGAAAACACTTCATAGACAATGCAAATTACAAACAGACTTTACAAGTTCTGAACGGTTGCACAACAAAGGGTCAAAATGGTCCACTACAGACCGATTATCTCTCACAAGTGTCCACATAACACAACATTTATTTACAAGCCTTAGAAGACCATCAAACCCAACTAAAATGGGGCTGTTAAGCCTTCGACCGTTCCTCTACATACTGTGCAAAGCATGAACAAACAAAAAGACACGGATATACATAAGTATTATGTCAAACATCCTGTTTAGAACTTTGTCCGTGACAATCTAGTACCTGAAGTTTATTGGACAAAAGCCTCATTCATGCCTTATTGGGCAGCATGCCTAGTATAAACTGATACCACCAGGTAAGGGCTGGTCTGTGTGTCAATTTAGGCTCATACCAGTAAACATCAATTGGCATAGACATTTAGCAATGGTATTTTAAACTTTGGTTGCAGCTAGTTGAGTGGTTACATGGATCTTTTCCCACCATCTCTTAAGGCCAATATAACTAGTCACAGAAAGAGCTAATGAATCTATTCCAATGTTTTCTAATACAGTTTTCTTAGATGTTCCTTGCTGCTTCTCTTGCCACTAATTAACAGCAACTCACCTTGGTCTAACCAGTGAATCTCCTTTGGAAATGCACAAACCACCTTAAATAATATTTCCTCATTTTTTCTTAATTGGAACTTAATTGTTCGTGTATATATTTTTTATTGTACTCTTTTAGTACCCTTATCATCACATCTTAGGTGTACTAAATTATTGGTTATATTATTCCCTAATCATCCAACAATTTGATCCATATTTATATTGAGCATAAAATTGTTACATAAAAATTTGGAACTTTTGATTAAGTGCATGCTAGAAGTTAATGTTTGATCCAAGGTATACAATACCGTACTATACCAGTGTTTCGAGGTTGGCTCGGTACGGTACGGTACCAACATACTGAGCGGTACATCAGGGTGTACCGAACGGTACACCAGAGCTTACCGAACGATTTTCTCTTACCGTAGCAACTGTAGCACTGTCCGTCCGGTAACAGGCGGAGTGCTACAGTGTATTACTGTAGCACGGTCCGTCCGGTAGCGGGCAGTCCGCATATCGGTATACAGTTGGACTGGTACATATCACCCGTATCGGGCGGTACCATTCGAAATTGCATACCATGGTTTGATCTATAGTATACTTGTTTTATCCACTTATTGTAAGCTTGACTTGTATGGTTTGATATGGTTTCTATCATAGATTGAACACTCAGTATTTATTTGTCCAACAAAATTTAAGTCATGGACTGTGCAAAATCATCTTGTAGGTAACTTCCCAGTTCAGTTCGATATTGCACATATTGCTCGGAGAGGTAACCGGTACCGAGCTATACTAGCATGGGTATCAATTCTACATTATATGCTTATAAACGTAAGCCCTTGAGGAGTCTATCAACAGTCCCCATTATCATTCAACATTGTAGACATTTATGAACCCTCAAACCCCAAGCAATTATTTTGCAGCTTCTCTTCTCCTCTCTCTCCTTAGCCTCCGCTGTCGCCATAGCCTTCTTCACCTCTGCCCCTACCTCTGCATGTGCTTCCTCTGTTGCTGTTGCCTTCTGTTCCTTTGGTATAAGTTAATGTGGCCATTGCCTCATATTGCTGTCTCCAAATGTCATTATCACTTTAGTGTCATGGACTTACCTAGAATTGCAGGAGTCGTGAGGGACCGAAGTGAAAATCCAACAAGGTTAGCCTAAGTTTCAATTTTGTGTAGTGCTAAATGACCTGCAAAGAAGAAAAGGGTTAGTCAAAGAAGTAATGACAAAAAAAATGCCACTATTGCCTATAAAGCACACGAAACAAAAAATTAAAAGCAATGGGGAAGTTAATTAGCCTAAAAGAAGACAAGTGCAGTTTCGAACACTAATCAGAGAACTTGATGGAGTCTCATGCTGAGACGGCTGATGTTTTCTCCACCAACTAGTACACTGAAAACCAGCTGTGGCACGCACAAAAAAGTCTTTTTTGGCTGCTTTAGCCTCGGATTGCTAATGATCGACAAAATAGTCTATAAACTGCATATACAACAAAAAAAGTAAATTACAAGCCCAAATGAGGATGTTGGTCTACCACATGCCTTGTTATTTATAATTGTACATGGAAAAGGGTAACAGCAAACAGAAGATGGATTGCACGGTTGCGGGCTTGCTATGGTTGTCCATGATCTTCTTCTCCATTTAATTCATTGACCCCCTCGTCAATGTTCTTTGGAAGCATCTGATGATCTGTTCTTCATGGGGTAGAGCATCTTCTAATTGACAATTGGCCTTTATCTTGGGAGGCACTTCAACAAGTCAATTTGGTTCGTTCCCGAGGGAATTTTATGCCTACAATATGCCAATATGGCTTCAACTCAACGTTTGTATAACATATGTGAGGGGATGACGAGTGAGATGCTTCTTGATGGGTTCTAAAGAAGTTTTGCATTTTAAACCATGTTGAGAGTTGTGCTCCATATAAGACATTGCCTGTCCTTCCTGTGATTCAAAGTAGTTCAAACTCGGTAAAGTAATTGAAGATCTAGTTGACCATCCATATCGGGAATCAATTCCGAAGTGGGAGAATCTCTTAGACCTCTCAAATAATTTGTTGGATGACAGATTGTTTCAGACCTTGTTTTTTGTAACCTGGTTCTTCCGAGGTGTCACGAACGGTCGTCGCTCACCCGCAACAACTCCGTTCAACGAACCGTTCGTCGCTCACACCTGCATGTACAGCTGCTTGACAGCATGTTTTCTCTTGGTTTTGGGTCATTTTGCTTGTAAAAATGTAAGTTCGAACAAGCTGCAGCGTTGCAAAGTGACCGCTCACCGAACCGAGCAAAACAGCCCCAAAACAGCTTCGTTTTCGCGTGCCGTGGGAGGGTTGCGGTAATCTGCCTCCGCTCACCAAAATGTCAGCCATCTCAGCCCCTTTGAACCCCCCGGGTGGCACAGGGCTGGATGGGGCTTCGGTTATATACCGGGCGTTGAACTCTCTTTCGCAAGTTCGCACGTGGCCTTTACGGGAACTTGTCTTCGCGCTCGGGACTAGGTGAGCGGTTGTTTGTGGGCTTGCAGCTGTTCGTTCATCCTTCTAAAACCTTGTTTTCTCCCTCTCCCTCTTTTCTCTTGTGCACGCAAGGTGCTCGCTGAATTGCTTGTAAAGCTTCCCCTTTTCGCGAGACTTCGGGACTTGTCCGTTGCTCGTTCTTTCGAACTAACCAACTTTCTCTTTTACAGGTCCTTCGGGACCTACGAGAGGTTACAAGTGGGCTGATTCTTACGGAGCAATATCGCAAGGGCAAAGCGCGACTTAGGCAACGCAAGCTAAGTTCGCGTCTTTGCCGCAAGGGTGACTCGCGACTTAGGCAACGCAAGCTAAGTTCGCGCCTTTGGCCGCAAGGGTGCCTCACGCCTTAGGCAATTCCAGCTAAGGCCGTGACATTGTGGTATCAGAGCGGGAAAGCACTTCGAGCGAGCAGCGAACGAACTTCGCAACTTCGCCATGGCAAAGCATCGTGGCGAATCAAGCAAGACGGGGCAAGCTGGACCCTTGCCCCAAGCAGCCGCAGGTGGGCTGCATGTGCACACTCGCTCTCATGCTGTTGGAGCCGCTCAAGAGGAGCGCGGCAGTGAACAGGATGAGCGAGAAGTTGGCTACTCTCCGCGAGCGGAGGAAGCGCAATCTGGAGCGCTAACTGGGAAAAAGAGTCACAAGGAGAGACTCACAACGGCGGAAACCCGCCTGGATGTTCTTGAAGCGAGCATGGAGGAACTCTACCATGGCCAACAAAGGCTTGTTGGGGTAGAGAGCTCGCAAGAGGAAGCGGAGTCCAGGATCGACAAGGTCGAGGCCCTAGTCGACCGACTGTCTGATGACACCAAAGACTCCGTGCAACACTTACAGGATGTTGTGGCGGAACTCACTGCAAAGGTGGCCATGCTCACAAGAACACTAAATGCGGGAGGAAGCAACACCCGTGTTGCACCGCCACAAAATTTGAGGGCACCTGAGCCTCATTGATATGGAGGGGCCAGAGATGCCAAAGAGCTCGAGAACTTTCTGTTCGACATGGAACAATACTTCCGAGCTACGAGGCCCGATTCTGAAGATACCAAAGTTTCTATAGCAACAGTGTATCTGAACGGAGATGCGAAACTTTGGTGGCGATCTCGTTGGGAGGAGATCCAACAAGGTCGGTGTCGAGTCGACACATGGGAGGACTTGAAGCGGGAGTTGAGAACTTAGTTCCTACCGGAGAACACTGAGTTCGTCGCAAGAAGGAAGTTGAGACAACTCCGCCAAAGTACCACCATCAGAGACTATGTGAAACAATTTTCTGCACTAATGCTGGACATACAGGACATGTCCAAGAAGGACAAGTTGTTCAGCTTCCTCGATGGTTTGAAACCATGGGCTCAACAGGAGCTAAATCGAAGGAATGTTACCGATGTGGTCGGGGCAATTGCTGCTGCAGAAAGGCTCACCGACTTTGTTTCCTCTGAAGACCCAGCAAGAAGGAAACAATCTTCAAGCAATCGCCCTCCAAAACATTCTCGAGGGAAGGAGCTCGGGGGCGAACAAAAGAAGAAGAGCTCCCACAAAGGGCCGAACCCGAAAGGCAAGGCCTCAAAACCTGGAGGATGCTTCTTGTGTGGAGGACCGCACATGGTAAGGGAGTGCCCACAAAATCAGGCACTCAATGCTCTAACGGCTTCCATCCACCCCCCCCCCCCCCCCCCCCCCCCCCTTATCGGACAAGGGCAAAGCTGTTGCTCTTAGTTCGAGCAGTTTTGAATCCAGCAGCGACGACGAGGAGTCGCAAGGACCCCGAATGGGAGCAATGCGTTTGTTGAACGCTATTCGGGGTCAAGTGGGGGAGAACATGAAGACAAAGGTACAAAAAGCAGGGAGTAGTGAGCTAATGTATGTGGACATCAAGCTAAATGGCCAAACGACCCGTGCAATGGTGGACACGGGCGCTACCCACAACTTCATAGCCGATCGTGAAGCACAGCGACTTGGGTTGACCTTGGAGAAGAGCCCAAGCCGAATGAAGGTGGTGAACTTGGAGGCCAGGCGAATCTCCGGGTTGGGAAGGGAGTTCCCATCAAAATCGGGACTTGGAGCGGAAACACCAACATGATGGTCGTGCCACTGGACGACTTCCAAGTGATTCTTGGAATGGAGTTTATGCACGCGACGAAGTTGGTGCCGATGCCGTTCTTGAACTCCCTATGTATGATGGGAGGCAATGACCCCCGCGTGGTTCCCGTCTCTCGGAGAGGAACGAAGGAGCCCCAACACATTTCGGCATTACAACTGAAGAAAGGGGTGCGAAAAGGCGAATTGACATTCGTGGCTGCTATGAAGCTAGAGCCACTCAATAAGGAGGCCATTCAAGAACCTGCTGTGGTGGCGAACGTCCTAAAAGAGTTCAAAGACGTTATGCCACCCGAGTTGCCGAAGACTCTTCCACCACGCAGAGGCGTGGATCACAGCATCGAGCTGGAGCCAGGAGTGAAGCCTCCAGCGAGACCACCCTACCGCATGCCCCTGCCAGAGTTGGCAGAACTCAGGAAGCAGTTAGGTGAACTACTAAGCGGTGGTCTCATCCGCAACTCTAAAGCACCTTTCGGAGCTCTAGTTCTCTTCCAGAAGAAACAAGATGGGAGCCTCCGATTATGCGTCGACTACCGAGCCCTCAACAAAGTAACAGTGAAGAACAGGTATCCCATCCCGCTCATTGCGGACTTGTTCGACCAATTGGGCAAGGCCAAGTATTTCTCAAAACTCGACCTTCGGTCGGGGTATTGGCAGGTGCGCATTGCTGAAGGCGACAAAGCGAAGACTACCTGTGTGACCAGGTATGGAGCGTTTGAGTTCTTGGTGATGCCTTTCGGCTTAACCAACGCTCCAGCCACATTCTGCACTCTCATGAACCAGCTATTCAAGGAGTATTTTGATAAGTTCGTGGTCGTCTACCTGGACGATATCGTCGTCTACAGTCAAACGCTCGAGGAGCACGTCAAGCACCTTCGGACGATTTTCAAGGTTCTCAGGGAGAACACTTTGTTCGTGAAAAGGGAGAAATGCTACTTTGCTCAAACTGAGATCTTATTCTTGGGGCATCGAATCGGTGATGGCTCTATTCAGATGGATAAGTCGAAGGTGCAAGCAGTTGCGGAATGGCGAACTCCAAAGAAGGTGCCAGAGTTGAGATCCTTCCTTGGTTTCGTCAACTACTATCGACGCTTCATAGCGGGATATTCGAAGCGGGTAACCCCACTAACGGAGTTGCTGAAGAAGGAGCAGCCTTGGAAGTGGTCTGACAAATGTGAGATAGCATTCCAAGATCTGAAGGCTGCTGTTCTAGAAGAACCGGTGCTCAAATTGTCGAACTATGGAGAGCCCTTTGAAGTCCATACAGATGCTTCGGACTTCGCTATTGGGGGGTACTCATGCAGGAAGGTCATCGGTGGCCTACGAGAGTCGCAAACTCAACGAGACCGAGCGGCGGTATCCAGTGCATGAGAAGGAGATGACAACAGTGATCCACTGTTTACGAGTTTGGCGACACTACCTCCTTAGGACGCGATTTGTGCTGAGGACGGACAACATCGCCCTGAGCTATTTCCAAACTCAGAAGAAGCTCTCCCCAAAGCAGGCGCGATGGCAGGACTTCCTGGTTGAATTTGATATGGCAATGGAGTACAAGCCCGGGAAGGCGAATGTCATGGCCGATGCGCTGAGTCGGAAAGTGGAATGCGTGAATGCTGCACAACTGGAGGGCAGAGGCCAAGCAAGTCGGTTGCACTCCAACTTCCTTTCCCGAATCAGGGATGGACTGTATAGTGATCCCCAGGCAGTTATCCTGATGCAGCTCATCAAAGAAGGCAAGGCACGACGATTTTGGGTCCAGGAGGGACTTGTTTACACAAAAGGGAATAGGGTTTATGTTCCCCGAGTGGACAATTTAAGGCGTGAGCTCTTAAAAGAGTGTCACGATTCCCTTTGGGCTGGACACCCAAGCATTCACAGAACGTTGGCTCTCGTGGAGAGGGTCTTCTACTGGTCGAAGATGGGGATTGATGTGGAGGAATATGTTCGAACATGCCTTACTTGCCAACAAGACAAGGTGGAGCAACGGAAGCCGGTGGGACTTTTGGAGTCGTTGCCCGTACCAGAAAGGCCGTGGGAGAGCATTTCCTTGGATTTCATATCAAGCTTGCCACCTGTAGGGGGACTCGGATCGATACTCGTGGTGGTCGATCGGTTTTCAAAGTATGCAACTTTCATTGCTGCTCCCCTACACTGTTCAGTAGAGGAGGCGGCCAAGCTGATGATGAAGAATGTAGTGAAGTATTGGGGAGTCCCGCACAATATCATTAGCGATCGAGACGCTCGGTTTCTGGGACGATTCTGGACCGAGCTGTTCAAATTGTTGGGGTCGAAGTTATACTTCTCTACAAGCCTCCACCCCCAGACGGATGGCCAGACTGAAAGGATAAACTCGCTCTTGGAGCAATATCTCCGGCACTACGTGAGTGCCAATCAACGAGATTGGGTGAAGCTGTTGGACATTGTCCAATTCTCCTACAACTTGCAGCGGAGCTCTGCATCCAACAAGAGCCCCTTCGAGATTATCACAGGACAACAACTGTCGACTCCGCACACCATGGCAATTGGGTATACTGGGAGTAGTCCATCAGCCTATCATTTCGCAAAGGAGTGGCATCGAAATGCAGATATTGCGCGGGCTTACTCGGAGAAGGCAGCAAAAAGGATGAAGAAGTGGGCAGACTTGGGAAGGCGACCGCAAGAGTTCAAAGTTGGCGATTTGGTGTTGGTAAAGCTCCAACCAGCATCACTCCAATTCTTTAGGAACAGAGTCCACAAAGGATTGGTGCGCAAGTATGAAGGGCCCTTCCCAATTATCAGCAGGGTAGGCAATGTCTCTTACAAGTTGCAGCTGCCGGCGTGGTTCAAAATTCACAACGTTCTTCACGCCAGCAACCTAAAAGCCTACCACTCGGATCCGCGAGATGCTTCCCGAAGTGTTCCAACTCGGCTACCTCCCATCACAGCCTCCTACGAGAAGCGAGTGGAAACCATTCTGGCGGACCGCAAGATAAAGCTACCCAACGGAGCTAAGCAGACAGAGTACTTGGTGAAGTGGCGAAAGCTTTCCCGAACTGAAGCCAGTTGGGAGCCTGAAGACGCCCTGCGACATGAAGAAGAAGTCATCAACAACTACCAACAAGCGTCGACGAGGGCATCGACAGTTTAAGTGGGGGAGAATGTCACGAACGGTCGTCGCGCACCCGCAACAACTCCGTTCAACGAACCGTTCGTCGCTCACACTTGCATGTACAGCTACTTGACATCATGTTTTCTCTTGGTTTTGGGTCATTTTGCTTGTAAAAATGTAAGTTCGAACAAGCTGTAGCGTTGCAAAGCGACCGCTCACCGAACCGAGCAAAACAGCCCCAAAACAGCCCAAAACAACTCCGTTTTCGCGTGCCGCGGGAGGGTTGCGGTAATCTGCCTCCGCTCACCAAAACGTCGGCCATCTCAGCCCCTTTGAACCCCCCGGGTGGCACAGGGCTGGATGGGGCTTCGGTTATATACCGGGCGTTGAACTCTCTTTCGCAAGTTCGCACATGGCCTTTACGGGAACTTGTCTTCGCGCCCGGGACCAGGTGAGCGACTGTTTGTGGGCTTGCAGTTGTTCGTTCATCCTTCTAAAGCCTTGTTTTCTCCCTCTCCCTCTTTTCTCTTGTGCACGCAAGGTGCTCGCTGAATTGCTTGTAAAGCTTCCCCTTTTCGCGAGACTTCGGGACTTGTCCGTTGCTTGTTCTTTCGAACTAACCAACTTTCTCTTTTACAGGTCCTTCGGGACCTGCGAGAGGTTACAAGTGGGCTGATTCTTGCGGAGCAATATCGTAAGGGCGAAGCGCGACTTAGGCAACGCAAGCTAAGTTCGCGTCTTTGGCCGCAAGGGTGCCTCACGCCTTAGGCAATTCCAGCTAAGGCCGTGACAGAGGGGCAAGACTAGGCAAGCAGATGTCAGTGCCAATCAGATGACCGAAAAATCAGAGTTGGTAGGGTCTTACAACAAGCTAATGGTGGTGGCCACACTGAAAAGTCATAGTATGATTGGCAGAAGATCAAATGCTTCATAAGACTAAGGCAATTTATAGAAGCAATTTATCAGAAGAGGTAAGACATTGCAACTACATTGATTCTAGGAAGGACTCGACTAGCTAAGAAGAACTTGGTCGAGAAAGCATCAACAGAAGGCCATGAACATTAGAGGAAAAGGAAGGGCATGGTACTATAGCAGCTGGTCTTTTGAGTGTTGACCAAATTTGTGCTCCTGAGGGGAGAGCATAAGGTGTTTGACATACATCCATGACCCTTTTTGGTGTTGTTTTTCATTGTTTTTCAGTGTTTCAAATGTACGCAGCTTGTATGGGGCATGAAGTATTATTGTCAACCCCATTTTGCTTTATTGATGATGTTTTTGTTTTCTTTTTCTGTCTTGTAAAATTTGAAGATGTTTTCGGTTGTGCAGTGTCACGCAGAGGTAATATTACCAAAACAACCCTATATTTGACACCCATAGGCTGATTTCTAGTTGACGGTCTTGTGTTATGAAATGTCACTGTCGTGGCACACAGGAACTTAGGTGGAACTAGGTTGGATGGGATTTTTGTTGTGTTTGGGGGGTGGTGCAACATTTTTAGTATGCTTGTTTTTGTTCGACGAAAGTGCCAAATGAACATTGGGCTTGCACCTATCTTCGAAACCCCTTTACATGTGTGACTGTATAACCTGTTTCTCAGTGCTTTTGCGCATAATAAAAACTAATCGCTTTGGCCTTTGTGTTGCTTGCGATCCCAACAATCTTTTAATTCATGTTAAGGTCTAGGCTGACTCTTGTGTAAGTAATGAATCAAGATTATAATTCATGATATGTGTTCTCTCTGCCATATCATCATTCCAAATCTTTTTTCCTCTCCAATAACATTGTTTTGTATCCATCTCTTTTTTGTTGATTTTGGAGTAGCCCATGATCACAGAACTATTCTCTCCTTGGACAGCTCTAAGCTACATAAGTTTGCTTGTGAAATAATGTGTTCAAATCTCTAGTAATGGACTTATTAAAGAAAAGTTATTTTCCATAACCATCTGATACATTTTGCTACTCCAAGAGACGAGCCTTTCTTTTTTTAAAAAAATGCTAAATGTAGTAACTTGCTTGTTTCCATACTGAATTCTGTCAAGTTCGATTAATTTATAATGTCCTAATGTCTAATTTCTCAGAGATTTGGAGTCAAACAGAAGGAGAAGATTGCATCATTCAAGACTTCAGTTGATGTTCTCACACTGTCTGCAACTCCTATTCCACGTACTCTTTACCTGGCATTGACTGGATTCCGTGATGCTAGGTAACAGATCTTTAGGAATATCACATCTGTGTTTATGTTTTCTAATATGGTTTAGTCTAGCAACTAATGTATCTCAGACGAGTTTTGAGTTGATTTAAATATGACTCTGATTCTCTTTATCAAGCACAAGGTCATTGTGCATATAGAACACAAAAAACTGCAGGGTTTAGTTCTCTATCTAATAGGTCCATCTGGAACATGGACCTATGGTTTTTATCATTCTGATTCATCATCCCTGAAACTCGTAAGTGATATTGGTGGATTCATCATCCTGATTCATTGATGCATCCCTTTAATGTCTTCTTTTCATTGTACTATGATGATAACAACCATGACTATCGTTCGAAGAACAGTTAGTAGAAAGGGCTTCTGGAGTTCAAGAAGGGTTAGAATTTATCATGGAGAAATATATTTAGCTATTCATTTTTTTCTTTTTAGCTGATTCACTTCTTGTCATATTTGACCATTGAACTTAATGATACATTTTTTTTCCATTACAGTTTAATTTCAACACCACCTCCAGAAAGGGTTCGTATAAAGACCCACTTGTCATCTTATAGTAAAGAGAAGGTCTTATCAGCAATTAAGTTTGAGCTGGATCGAGGTGGTCAAGTTTTCTATGTTTTACCCCGAATTAGAGGTATTTTTTGCTCTAATTTACTTCTTCTATTAAAATAAATAATTAAATATTTATCTTATTTTCATGTAGATCTCTTACTTACAAAGATTAGATAATGTACTTTGTATTTCACAGTACCGGTGATGCACAAAAATACACTTGTATTATATATTATTCAATAATCTGAATACATTTGCATACATTACATGCATGACAAAAAAGATATAGTTAGTGCAGAAAAGGTAATAGATGAAATCAATCATCACCGTATTCAAGAAATGATAACATACTAAGCCTAATGTATTCTTACTCTTCTTAGTGACATCATGAAACATCAGGCATTTGCAGTACATGCATGACCTCAGGATGTTTCTTATTGCAGCAACAACATTGATATCACTGTAAATGCAGAAAAACAAAGTAAAAGGTTTTTTGAGTGTAAGGATAAACTGGAAAGGGACCCAATTATCAGATGAATTCATTTGGTTTCATTTAGAGCTGCAACCAAACTATATCATGCCTAATTAGATGAATTCATGTCACAAGGTCTAGCTTAAAGGCAATACATAATAAGTCATTATATTCATTCAAAATTAGTGATTTTTATATTTGTCCTCTAAAATTATGTTTGACATAAATACCCTGCAAATCTAAAAGCTTGCATATGTGCCCTTATAGTTAATCTGTTGGTCAATTGCCATTTGATTGCTAGTAGAAACTCTAAATTATATTAATACCTTTGGAAACTCCTGCTGTTTTATTATTATGATGGCAACAAGTTAATGATATTTTATGTATTTTATATTTTTATTCTCTTAAACTCAGACTAGCTAATAGTAACCATACATATTAGTCGTTAACGAGGTCTTCTGAATGGGTGCTGATGTGAGGTATGTGGAGGATGTTAATGAGTGGAGGAACTTGTATACTATATCAAAATTTGTTAAGGAAAATAAGCTAATTTTAAACTTTTCAAGGTCAGATATGTACAAACCACAATCATAATTGACTGAGTAAAATCTGTTAGACCCAAATTAAGCCCAATAAAATCAAGTTAATATCTCATTTTATAGCTTATGAAACTTGTAATCTTTTTTTCTTTCCCATGGGTTTTGACATTGTTTTGTTGCAAATTTTTGGTTACAGGATTGGAAGAAGTAAAAGATTTTCTTGAGGATTCATTCCCCAATGCTACAGTTGCAATTGCTCATGGAAAGGTTGGTTATTTTATTCTGATACAAATTTGCGTAAGTTTTGGCTGAATTTCTTGTCTTCATTTGCATTATGGAAAACTTGAAAAATAGCTTTTCTTAGGGAGCTTATTAGTTGTTAGTGTTTTTTCTTTGTGATCTTAGCTTGTGTTCGGTTATCCATTTTCCAAAGGGGATGTGCCTCTGGTTCTATCTATTCTGCCAGCTCTTTTAATATTATACATTGAAAATAAGTCTTTAGTGCTCCAAAGCAGCACGTTACTATATCTGGATGACTAAGTCTATGATAATTTTTTAGATAAATTTGAAATGGGAATTGTTCTTTCTAATGTTAATTTTACTAGTTACAAAATTTTATGCTATAACTGATAAGCCTGCTGTAATTCACTAGCCTTGTTTCAGACCTGAACTTTGGTAAATAATTCCAGTAAATGTAATTCTATAAAACATGTTCAATATTTATGTTTTAGAACAAACATACTGCATCTACTAGGCTTTTGACAAGCTCGATTTCAGGTCTCGTTTATTGAAAATTTGAAATATAAATAATTTATGTTGGATGTGTAATGAATAAAATTATTCATACCAAGGTTCGCAATACCATACCGTATCGGTATTTCGATTTGGGCTCGGTACCGGTACGGTACGGTGTATCGAGCGGTACACCCAGGTATACCGAGCGGTACACTCAGGTGCACCGAGCACTGTAGCACTGCTATAGCATTGCTATAGTGTACTGGTGCACTGTACTGCTGCTGTAACATTGCACTGCAACAGTGCAGTGCTACAGTGCACTGTTGCAGTGCTACAGTACGGACCGGTACCGGGTGGTCCGCGTACCGCTGGCCTGTCGGACCGGTATGTACCGCCTATACCGAGCGGTACGATTCGGTATGATAGACCTTTTCATACTCATACTTTATGTCATATTACAACAGCAACAACAATAACACAATCGTAAGTCCCAACTATTTGGAGTCGGCTACATAAATATTTTGTCGCTATTGAGATCTGTAAAAAGTCATATGCTTTATTAAGTTCAAAGTACTCAAATTTTTATTTATAGTTTCTATATAGTTTTTATTAAAGTCTTTTTGGTTTTCCTCTACCTCTCATTGTACCACTAACATTAATTACTTCACCTCTTCTGACCACCGCATCTGAAGGTCTCCTCAGCACGTACTCATATCATCCTAAATGATTTTATCGTATCTTTTTTTCTCTATCGAAGCTATACCTAGTTATTCACAAATAAAAGTATTTCTTTTCCTATCTTTCCTAGTAACTCGATATATCCATCTTAACATTCTCATCTTAGTAATACAAACATTTTATATATTTTTTTCTTAAATACTCAACACTCAAATTCATAAAGTATCATTGGTCTCACAATTGTCTTATAAAATTTTCTTTTTAATCTCAAAGGTACCCGATGATCACACAAGACTCCTGATGCCCATCGTCATTTTAACTATTCCGTTTTTACTTTATAAATAATATTTTTATCAATTTCTATCTTGTTGAATAATTGATTTAAGATACCTAAAGCTCTTATTTAAAGGGATTTCTTGTCCATTCGTTTAACTATATTCTCTTGTTTATTTCTAAAATCACTAAAATTATATTTTATATATTTGGTTTTAGTCCTACTTAATCTAAAATATTTAGTTTCTGAAGCTTGCCTCCGTAGCTCAAGCTTATAATTAATTCCACTTAGACTCTCATCAACTAAGATAATAATATCATCAGCAAATAACATACACCATGGAAGTCTATCCTATAAGTGACTAATAAATTTATCCATTATCAATGTGAAAATATAGGGATTTAATGTGGATCCTTAGTATAATCTTGTACCAATAAGAAACTCACTAGACACATTCTCTGTAGTTCTAATACTAGTAACTACATTATTATATGTATCTTTAATAACATCAATATAATTAGTGGATCTATCTTTCTTTGTTAAAACCCACAATGATAAATCTCTAGGAACCCTATCATAGGCTTTCTCTAAGTCAATAAAAACTTAATTTGTATTGAAGAAAGAAAAACCTAATCTAGGTAAGTTGAATATCAGCTGTTAGTTCGTTAAATGTAAAATATTAAATTCTTATGTTGATTTTTTTGTTAAACTCTTATTCTCTTATTCTGAAGAAAGAATTCTTTGTTAAATTGTCAGCAATACTCAAAGCAGCTGGAAAAAACAATGGAGAAGTTCTCTCTTGGAGAAATCAAGATTCTTATTTGCACCAATATAGTTGAAAGTGGACTAGATATCCAAAATGCAAACACCATAGTAGTTCAGGACGTTCACCAATTTGGCCTGGCTCAATTGTATCAGGTTCTTATTTCTGTTTCTCTTGTGCAAAAGCAAAATGATATCATGCATTAATTAGTTTAACATTGACAACCAAGTGTATTCCTGTTAGTATGAAGCTATCCACAAAGCAAAAATCAAGTTGGAAAGCTCCAATCTTTCCATTGTTTTCAGAAAAATAGTACAATAAAATAAAAAAAATTCTGATTTTGTTGTAGGGAAGTAGTACACCAAGAATTCATTAAAATGTCTTTGGTACTTAAGTGTACAAGCAGATGCTGCAGAAGATGACTTGTTTATAATTACTCTGAAAGCACCAACCATTTATGACACCTTTCTTATTAGGATTTAATGGGTGTTGTTGCTTGTCCACCACATAAATCCCTGAAGGCTCATTACTTATGTCATTTTGCTTCTGATCTTCTAACATCTTTTAATAGCTTCGAGGAAGGGTTGGACGAGCGGATAAAGAAGCTTATGCATATTTATTCTATCCTGACAAATCGTTGTTATCCGACCAAGCTACGGTGGGTATTCTTGAGACTTCGGTTCCTACAAAAGAATTTTATATGCAATGGTAAATTAGGCTTGAACATTATTCTCACATGATAATAGCAATGGATGTTCTGAGCTTTTGTACTTGGTTTGTGTTTCTGTAAGTTGGTTCTGTTTCTTAAAGAACAATATTTGAAAATTCCTTTTCTCCACTTACAATTGATTGTTCCTTTATTACAGGAAAGACTTGCTGCTATTGAGGAGTATGGGGATCTAGGGCAAGGCTTTCATCTTGCAGAGAGAGATATGGGAATAAGAGGATTTGGGAATATATTTGGCGAACAACAGACTGGTGATATTGGGAATGTTGGTATTGACCTTTTCTTTGAGATGCTCTTTGAGAGCTTATCTAAGGTTTTATCCTGTTCTCTATGATCTTTTATTTAACATGTAAATACTTGCTTTCAACATTTGCAATTATAACACCTGGACTATAATAGTGTAACTCCAGAAAACTCAGAAGTTGCTAATTTTTCTCCCAGGTTGAAGAGAATAGACTCCTTTCAGTTCCTTATAACAGAGTTCAGGTACCAGTAACATATTTTTATCAAAATTAAACATTTGTGAGTATTTTGAGATCAGATTTTAAGGTATTTGAGACCCTTGCTTCCTCTTTGGCAGCTTGATATAAATATAAAACCACACCTCTCCTCTGAGTACATAACTTATCTTGATAATCCTTTGGAACTTATCAAAGAGGGTGAGAGGGCTGCAGAAAATGACATGTGGAGTTTAATACAATTTACTGAGCAATTGCGACAACAATATGGAAAAGAACCTCATTCCATGGAGGTAGTTATATTTATTAAAAATTTAGTTCTAAATAAACTTCATGATTCTTTCTGAAATTGGGTACTTCCCTTTTTTTATATGCAGTTATTGCTTAAGAAACTTTATGTGAGGCGAATGGCAGCAGATCTTGGTATTAGTAAGATATATACAGGTGGGAAGACGGTTATTATGGACACAAAAATGAGCAAGAAGGTCTTCAAGCTTATGACAGAATCGATGACCTCTGATATATATCGTAATTGTCTTAATTTCACTGGGAACGAAATTAAGGTGTGTTTGTGATATTACTTTTGTTCAATGAAGCAGAGTCATCCTGGAATGATCATTATATTATTAATTTCATTATTCAGTTTGTATGACATAAATGATAGTATATATGTTCTTCAAAATCTTGGCTTAACAGATGTCAAAGACAATTTTGAACCAATCTCTAAGTAGGTTAATCATATAATTAAGAACATAATATGCATGTTATTATCACTTTATTTTTGAGATCGCTCATTAAGAAATTGCCACAAATTATGACAGTAAGGGTAACTGATGGCTGGTAGATTGCAGTTTGTGAGATGGAACGGTGAGAATTTATTGGGGTTGGCTACAAAAGTACCACCAGAAAACAGGGACATTTGACCATTTGATTTAGCTATATAGTTGTATACATTGTCAATCTCCAGAAGTTCTCACCTGGTTTAATTTTTGACAGAATTCTGTTTCTCCTGTTGAGAAACATAAAATATAATGGCTAAATAAATAAATTTTATGAGATTGAAGAATATAAGTTGATTAATTAATCTTGGTCTGTCCAAATTGGATTATGTGTATCATAAGTTTGTCTGATTGTTCAATTGCGGCATGCCAGTTTGTTTTAGCTGTATGCTATCACATTGTTTTTCTACCACATTCTTAAATTGGAAGTCATTGCCAATTGGAGCTTGATGGTGGAAAATTATTCATCCAATTGACTATAAGGAGTTGAAAATAACATCATCTTGTAGTCGTAGCCCAGTATTTGGTTTTGTGTTGTTTCCTGTAGGTTTTGATCTTTGCTATTTTGTGTCATCTTGGATCACTGTTGTAACTTGACATTGTTATCTGTATGAAATGGATGGCCTGCATCCTCAACAATATATTGAACTTACACTTGCAACTGCTAGTCCAATCTACTTACAATACGTTTGAATTTCATTGTTATTATCCTTTAATTTTGTTGAAGTATGCACATCATCAACTAATTCTGCTTGATTGAAATTCTCTTGCCCCTCTGCAAGAATATAGATTTTATTTTTGTACATTATTTTTGTAATGCAAACCTACAAATCTATACCATATAATAAAAGTTGGGTTTCCTGAAACTGGTCTACCTGTGTTTTTACTATGTTGTAGTATTCCCACGTGTCCTTAAGCTGTGCCACAAAGTTACCAATTAACTTCATTCCATGCTGTTCCCAAAATTTGTCATGTGTTTTCTTTTTTCTGTTCAAAATGAGAGGATTGATTATAAATTACGAAATAAATCTTGCATTGCATGAATCATTATTTATAATGCATAAATAAGATATGCTATCCTCAGAATAAACATATTCCTAATGACATGTCATGTGAAAATTACTAACATCATTCATGTCTTTTTGCATGGTGACGGTGCTTCATGTGTGAAATTTAGAACCTTTACCTCCAACAGAATGTGAAGAATTTAAATCATCATGAAACTCTACAGAAATAGGAAACTTGTGATTTACATGAACCCTCGTTGGCCCAGCTGAATTGTTCTTGCTGGGAGGCTTTGAACTTCCATAACAAGAAAATATTGGTTTCTCATCAGTGACACCTCAGTATTCTCATTAATGTGGATTGGTTGTATTCTTGGTCACCCATGGTTGCTTGTAGTTTAGATCTTACAAACATATTAATCCCTAAGTCTATATATGTGCCACTCTTTCTTGATTTTCACAAAATATTTATTTCAAGGTCAAATAAAACAGGAGTTTTAGTATCAACTTTTGCACTTCCCTAGGAGTTATTGCAGGTCCATTTCGCCAATCTACCTCCTGGCAGATACATTGTCAGAAAAGAGGAAAAGTGCTGCAGATTACTTCTTTTTCCTCAAACTTTGTACTTAGTGATGATTTTTTTAGTTTGTCTGAAAACTTATCTAATAAAACTGTACTACAATCACTAAAATCATTCAAATATTCTTGTAGCATCTTTAATTAATTTACTGAAATTTTCTGTTGTATCATTTTACACGACCCCAATGTTGGATATATCAATACATAGGATTTGGTTTCTAGTTTCTAGTTTTTTATTAAAGTGAGCAGCTATACCCACATATCCTAGACTTTTGGGAAAACTTAAAAAGTCACATGATAGGGACCTTTATTCTACAGTTAATTGCCCTAAATGTATGGCTTGACAATAATCATCTGGTGAATTAAAATTTTGTTCCTGATATGCAGGCTGAGCTTCTTTTGGAGCTACCAAAGGAGCAACTTCTTAACTGGATTTTCCAGTGCCTGGCAGAGTTTTATGCAGTGTTGCCTGCTCTTGTGAAATACTAGTATCTCATATCATAAATAGAGACAAATCTTAGACCTTGCACTGTGATTGCATTGTCGTGGAAATTTATATATAACAAAAAGGATGCCCAACTTGTCCATGAAGATAACATGGTAGCCTGCTGCATTTTACATTTCTGGAGTTCATCACATTGCAAACAAGTTTCTACCGAGAGTTGATGCCAGTTGTACAGTTCATTATACCCCAGAAGCTCATAGCTACATTGTCAGGAATCCTGATACAAGTTCTCTGTGGTCAGAGAATCAAAACAGCTGCCCTGATACATGGACACTGGTAGATGATGCTTTGTTGCTTTAAATTTCTGTAATATCTGGTTTCATCTTTTACTGAGTTCTGATTGTTATTTTTGCAGGAACTTACTGAGTTTGATTAAACTCTAATGCTGCTCCCTGTAATCCAGAGTTTACCACTGAAAGCTGTTTTTGGATGCTAATTCTTTATGGCGATGAGTACCATATGGATATACACTGGAAACTAGTGATGCTACGTCTTTTTTCTCAATTCTCTGGTACCTCTGCTGAACAAGATCCTCAAGTATTCTCTCATTGTAAGTGCTGTTATATTAACTTGTATTATGCCTAGTGGGTATCAATCAACATCTTCGAAACAGCTATTGTATATTCATTCTTATTAACACGAGGTACTGCAAGTACACTGATATTCTTGTTATAGAAAGATTTTTTGGATTTTACTTATACCTAATAGTACTATGTTTAGATCCATGCTACTATGCAATCAGAATTCAATGGAAATTCATATTAAAAAATTCTCATTCTTATTGCTAAATGTCAGTTGAGGATTAAATCTATGCAGTTTGTGTTTTGGAACTTTTATTTGAATGTTTTTTAGCAACCCTCATAGGATGCATAAAAGACAATTACCCTTTCAATGATTTTTCACATGAAAGGTCATCCTTCATGCACTGACATTTTCTTTTATTGCTGCAAAACTAGGATCCCCGCACTTAGTACATGTCTAATTTGCAGTTCTTTCCTTGCAGAGTGGTGTTTGTATTATTATTATATTGTTATTATTTTACAATTTGAACAGCACCATGCAGTAGATTTGGAGTTCGAATTACTTTTGACCATCATGATCTGCATTAGGAAGGCCTACAAGTGACAATCTTTCAAATTTAGATTGATTCATTCGAAAGAGCCCTTAGCTATGGGCTTTGAATGTAAAGTTCCTTAATTTGAGGTTTTATTACTTTTAATTTGTGTGTTTTTGGTAAATGTTATTGCTGAAAATCAGGTTGAGAAAAATTCAAATAAAAGTTACATTAAATCCTCAAATAAGGTTACAGGTTAAAACTTAGCTAGCCATTCATCAGAATATTAGTGTAAGTTGTATTTGTTACTTAGGTAAAGCATTTATTTTGAAGTTATATTTATTGCTAACATAAACATTTAGTATAGACTAGTTAAGAATATAAATAAATAACATTAAATTAAAAAAAATAAATCTACATTGTATTAGAAACTAGTGTAAACATTGTACAGAACTAGTTTAATTGTCCTCAAAACAATTTAGATTTCATTATTTTGAACTTAAATAGTTTATAAATAAATGATGTGTGATATTTTTATAAGTTAGTAAAGTTGATGATTGTTTTTGAAGGATCTGATTCTCTTTGAATTATTTATGCTGAAAATAGATCTGTTACTAACATAAGCAGTTAGTAGAGATTAATGTCGATGATCAAAGAATACAAACCAATTACTTCAAAAGATTAAACACTATTTTTGAAGGATTCTGTTTTACTGTTACCTTATATTTGTGAGAATTTTTCAAGAATTTTCTAGATTTTTTTCACCAAAAGACCAAATCTACTCGAACAAGATTTGGCAAAAATTATAATGATTTAGAGGATTATTTTGGTTTTGAAAAGAAGATTTCACACATTTAGAATGATCCGACATCTAGAAATAGCGGTCACCTCCAAGCTTTGTAGATGGAAGATCTCATTGAGCTAAGATTTGTGTATCTTACATGAGACAAAGAAAAGAGGAGGAAAGCTACAACTGTATATTCTTAAGAGAAAGCTCCAAACTTGTTTTTTTCTTGAGAGCTAAAGAAAGAAGCATTTGTTCCTCGCTTCTAAAGTCTTCAGAGATCTTTCCTCCTCCTGTAAGCTAGTCTTATTCTTGTACGTTTACTGTTAGTCTAGCATGCCTTGCTTATAGACCTCTATAATTGTGAGGTTTAGACTGCCAATTAGAAACTTGTAAAGGTATAGAGCTCGGAGAGGAGACTTGTTTTTCTCTAAACTTGTTCTTGAGCTTGGAAGTGGAAGAAGTGTGAGTTTGTGCTCGAGTATACTTGATTTGGATTTTACTAATGGAAGGAGATAACAGTAATCTGGATTACCTTCAGAACGTAAAGGTACCTAAGAGTCAATGGAACCTTAAGAACTTCTTGCTCTTTGATTTTTATTTTTTTTTCAATTTTCTTTTATTTGTCCATTTACTTGTTCATAATCTTTTTTTATACATATTAATTGTTTATATCGTTTTTATATCCTAGTTTATACAGTAAGTCTCGTAGTGTCTAAATCATCCTTTATTTTTTGTCATTGTTTATTGAAATTGTAAACATAAGTATAATAGGCTGTGAAATCTTTGTTATAGAAGGATTTTATGGGTTGATAAAATTAGATCATCTCATAACATCTATCAATAAGGGGTCATGTATTTCCCGAGGCATAATTTGAAAGTGTAGCTTATTTATCTCTCTCTCTCTCTCTCTCTCTCTCTCTTAGCTTTCTTTTTACCTATCCTCAATTCTTGTCTCACTCTTGGAGGATACCTTTTTCAGTCAAAGAAAGAAATCACTCCATGGTAGACTCAACACCAAGAAGGTTATGTTAGGATCGAGAGCACTAAGAGGGGGGGGGGGGGTGAATTAGTGCAGCGGAAATCTTTCAGCAATTAAAAAAGAAAGCTGCGTTCGTTCGATAAAAACTATTTTGATGCAAAAGCCGATTCTAAGATTACTTATGATTAAGTGCAGTTTACGTCTAAACACAGTTTGCGTCTAAGCGCAGTTTACGCAGTTTGCGTCTAAATGCAGTTTGCGTCTAAATGCAGATTGCGTCTAAGCGCAGTTTGCATCTAAGCACAGTTTGCGTCTAAGCTCAGATTGCGTCTAAGCGCAGTTTACGTCTAAGCGCAGTTTGCGTCTAAGCGCAGATTGCGTCTAAGCGCAGTTTGCAATTATAAATGGAATCAAAACGTAAACGTAAATTGCAAAGAAACTCGTTCGTAAAAGCGCAGAAGACAGTTTGCAGTTATAAATAGAATCAAAACGTAAATGTAAACTGCAATGTAAAGATCGTACGAAAACACCGATTTACGTCTGAATGCATATTCGGAAAGATCAGAACTTAGAAACTTGTTCGTAAAAGCGCAGAGAGCAGTAGCTATGTAGGAGGTTTGCAGTAATGATAAAGTGCTCAAAATAAACGCAAACCAGAGATTTAGAGTGGTTCGGTCAGTCTTGACCTACTCCACTTTTGGCTTCCTCCACCGACGAGGTTACCGACGTCAACTAGAGGCCTTCCTTCAATAGGCGAAGGCCAACTGCCCTTTTACAGTTTCACTCCTTTTGACGGGCTCAGGAGACAACCCTTACAGAACCTTTCTCTCCTCTCTTTACAACTCAAGACTTGAAGAATAGAAAGAGGAGAACTAGCAGTTTTGAGCTCTAAGAAACACAGAAAGACAGCAAGATTTCGAGTGTGTGTTCTATGCTTTCAGTGCTGAATTGGTGGGGTATTTATAGGCCCCAACCCAGTTCAAATTTGGAGCTCAAATCTGTCAATTCCTTGAATTCCGGGATCAGGCGGTTGCACCTCCTGACTGGGGCGGTTGCACCACCTGGCAGAGCTCGAAGACTGAGCCTTTGGGCGATGCCACCTCTGTCAGGGGCGGTTGCACCTCTCTGCCAGAGCTCGAAGACCGAGCTCAGGCGGTTGCACCGCCTGACTGGAGAGGTTGCACCGCCTGGCAAAGCTCGAAACTTGAGCTCTAGCGGTGCTACCTCTTGACAGAAGAGGTTGCACCGCCTAGTCTCGCTCGGAGACTGAGCCCGGGGCGGTGCTACCTCTTGGCTGGGGCGGTTGCACCTCCCAGTCTCGCTGGGAGACATAGCCTGGGCGGTGCTACCTCCCTGCCTGGGCGGTTGCACCTCCCACAACAACCTGGGTCCGAATGGGTTAATCCATTCGGCCCAATTTGATTCTTTCAGGGGCCCAATTGCCCCAAGATTAAGCTAATGGGATCACCTCCCATTTCTAACTTAATCAATATGCTAACTACGATTATTTCCTAAGACATATTCTGCAGCTTGCTCCGGTGCGTCAATCGCTTCTTCCGGCGAGTTTCCAGCGAACTTCCGTCGATCATCCGACGAACCCTCGGTGATCCTCCTGCGGACTTCTGGCAAACTCCTGGACTTGCGACGATCCACTTGGCAAGTTCCGATGAGCTCCTTTGGCAAGCTTCTGGACTTCTCGGATTTGTTCCCGCAGAACCTCCGACGACTGTCCGAACTTCCGTCGAGCTCTCGAACTCCCAACGTGATTATTGTCTTGACTCCGGCGCAACTCCTGCTGCATGTCTTTCTTCCATCGTAGTTAATCCTGCACACTCAAACAAAAACTTCGATCGAGACAATTAATCCTAAGCAATTAACCAAGTTGTCCGGCATGTCATTGGTCCCTCGACGCTTCGTCCGATTCTTCGGCGCATCGTCCTTTCCTGCGACCTATTGCCCAATCGGCCGGTTGGCTCCGCAACACTAATATCCTTGGCATAATACCCGCTCTTCTTGGTCCGATGCCCGAGTCCACAACCCGAAGCTTTCTGTCGATACGTCGACCGATCCACCGGCCCGACGTCCAATCTTCTGACATGTTCCTCCGGTACAACATGATTTTTCTACTTTAATTATCTCATCTAGATCGAAGCATCCTGCGTCACTCAAAACGCAGATTAAATCATAAACATATATCAAGTAGTTTCATCATCAAAATACGAGATTCAACAGGTTCATCGGAGATGGAAAAGTATTTCCTAAGTAAATTTTGTCATACCTACACGGATTCTAGTTTTCCAAACAATTGGCTGCATAGGCTTGAAATTCTAATCATAGTTGGATCAATTTATATATCATTATTTGCTGATACTTTTGGAGTATCTATGTTAGGGGATAGATTTTTTTTCTTTCTTTTGTACAATACTAATGCAAAATTTGCTGTGTCTGGGCAAGAGCAGCGAAAGAGGTTTTGCTTAGACCGATACAAAACGGAAAGTACTTACTGGTTCAGGTGTGAATCGATATGTGAACTATCCCTGTTTCGGATGGTCCAATCCAATCTAGTAAAATAGTAAAAGAACAAAAACATAGTTTTTCTTGTTGATTAGGGTTTGTGAATGTGAATCCTTTTGCATGGGGAACATGATTTTTGCCTCAAGCATGATTTTGCTTCCTCTTCTTTATTTGTCTCCCTCCTTCTTTGCCTTGTCTTCTTCCTTGTATGTTTCATCCATTGCCTCTTGTTCCTTCATCTTTGTTCGTCATCCTTCTTTTTCTATTTCTCTATTGTCATATGTTCTTTACTCATTCTTCTCTCTTCAAAACATCCATATATATCGAGTCGACCAGAGAATAATACAAGTCTGACACCTTAAACAAGGTTCGTTGGGTAAGAGTAATAATTAAGAGACAAATCTAGTTAACTCAAGAGATCTTATTAACCAAGTTAGCTTAGGCAAGAGAAATCATTTTATAAGGTTAAAATATAGTATGATCAGAATTTCCTTCCCATAGTTAAAATAAGACACATTAATATGAATGTATGATCATAATTTACTATTAAGACAAGATTTTCTTATCAACAATCAAGACATTCACTAATCATATGAATTAACAAAAATTGCACGGAAAAATACAAGGAATAGTTAATAATCAATCTTAGGTGAGCAAGGGGCATAGTATCGTAGATCTTTTACAAGCACATATTCCTTCGAATGTTGATTAGGATGCAGGCATAAGCATGTTCATGATACAATGAATGATTCACTTCATTTTCGACTAGCTCTTGCTCTATCCTCTTCGGGGATTATTACTTTCTTAATAGTTCAACATTCTAAGCACAAGACTATAGTATTGAAGTTCGGTTAAATACTCGAGAATGTTAGACCATAAAGAAGTTAAAAACTTAACATTTATGTCAACTAAATTAATTTGTACTTTAAAATTTTAGTAAAATTTAAAATAATTATTTAAACAAAAAAGTTAATTACAAGGGCATACTTTTTTTATTTTTTTTTATGGTGGGGGAGAAGGGAAAAGTGTTGAACTCTTTCCATCACAGAAATAGAAAGGATTACGAGCCTCCTTCCACTCTACCCTACCCTGCCCTGCCATGCCATGCCATGCCCTACCCCACCCCACCCCACCAGCCCGTGGGACCGCGCGGCGACAGGCTTCTCCCGCTGGTCCTCTCTCCCCACCCAAAAGAATTCTGCTGTCGGTATCATTATTATTGTTTTCCGTGAGGCAGTTCAGACTGCAATCGCCAGAAAGGCTACGACAGCACCAGCGTCCCCCACCCCCCCCCCCTCCCCTCCCCACGCTTTCCATTCCCGGCCGGTTTGGCGCGGTCAAGGACCGATGCCTTGCGCCGAAGCAAGCCCGTTTCGGCCCGGAAAAGGGGGTTGAAAACGAGAGCACACTGCGTCCCACCGCACTCCACCCTTCTCACTTTAGGGGTTCCAACGAAGCAACTCCCCCCGGATAGGGAAAGCCTCGGGAGAGGACTCCGGAGCGGTCATTGGCGTGCAGACCTCACTCACGGGCAGTGAATTGGGGGACATCTTTTCCCGAGAATTTTAATCAAGGGAGTTTCTTGAAAGTTGGAGATGCTCTTACTCCGGTGTGTGTCTATTTACCCATTGGGACCACCGTGGGGATGAGTAAATGCCATAGCTTAACTGTTCGGAGTAGATGGATGGAGAGTTGTCCTTCAACGTATCATCTTCTTGCCCCCCACCTAAAAAGAATAGATGCACCACATTTTTTTCTTCTATACAGAAATTCCAACAGTGCTTTTCCTCGTTCAATGTGAAATCTAACCCGGATATCAGGATTTTATATTTATTGAATCCTTTCCTTGTTAAGTTTTTAGGGTTACCACTCACTCAATTATGTGTATAAATAGAGTTTAAGTTTTGAGGTTACTGATCACCCAATAAATAGTTTTCTATCTATTAAAATTTTTTATTATCATTGTTGTTCTGTCTGAAGCATAGATTAGAGACATCTACTCTTCTGAGTCTCTCCTTATGGTTCTTCTTTCCAATTGACGCTCAAGATTGTACCTCCTCCGCTCGCGGAGAATAGCCAACTTCTCGTTCATCATGTTAGCTACCACGGTCCTCCAACGCGATTCCACCAACATGAGAGAGAGTTTGCACTTACAGTCCACTTGCGACTGCTTGGAGCAATGGTCCGGCTTGCCCCGCCTTGCTCGATTCACCACGGTGCTTGACCATGGCAAGATTACGAAGTTTCTTCGCTGCTTGCTCGAATTACTTATCTACTCTAATATTACAATGTCACAGACTTAGTTGGAATTGCCTAAGTCGTGAAGCACCCCTTGCGGCAAAGTCACGAACTTAGCTGCGGTTGCCTAAGTCTTGAAGCACCTTTGCACCAACTCCTCGGACTTAGTTGGGATTGCCTAAGTCATGAGGCGCCCTTGTGACATATGCGTCCGTAAAGGTTCAACCTAGTTGCAATCTCATACAAGTCCCGAATGACCTGTAAAACAAAAAGTTGATTAGATTGAAAACGAGTGACGGACAAGTCCTGATGTCTCGTAAAGAGGGAAGCTTTACAAGCAATTCAGCAAGCACCTTGAGTGCAAGAGAAAAAAGAGAGAAAGGAGAAAACAAAGACTTTAGAAGGTAGACGAACAGTTGCAAGTCCACAAACAACTGCTCACTGGGTGCCGAGCGTGAAGGCAAGTTCCCGTTAAGGGGAACTTGTGAAGATTTTTCAACACCCGACAATATACCGAAGCCCTATCCAGCCCTGTGCCACCCAGGGGGTTCCAAGGTGCTGAGATGGCTGACGTTTTGGTGTGCTGTTGTAGCTTGTAGAAAATAAGCCGTGGCACGCAAAAATGAAGCCATTTTGGGGCATTTCGGCCTGGCGCGATGAGCGGTCGTACTGTAGCATTGTAACCTGTTCGAACATACCTTTTTACAAGCAAAAATATAAAACCAAGGCAAAACAGGCTGCCATGTCTCTGTACAAGCATGCAAAAGTGACGAACGGTTCGTTGAACGAAGTTGTTGCGAGTGCGCGACGACCGTTCGTGACAATACGCCATCGACTGCAACATCTTCCTTTGGCTTATGCCTTTGATTACAAGCCTCCTCTGCCCTCCGCTGTTGTGTGCAGCGTCTTCCTTCGGCTTATGTCGTTTACCATGAGCCTTCTTTGCCCTATACCGTCATGTGTAGTGCCTTCATTTGGCTTACGTTGTCGATCATAGGCCTTCTCCGTCCTATGCTGTTGCGTAAAGCTTCGTTTCTCCACCTTGTGTAGCTTATAGCATCGATCAGCTTTATTCCTCCATCGGTTACCACCTTCCTCCGCCCTAAGCACCACCGCAATCAAGTGAACCCTACTTGAGTCGAAGAATATAACTATCCTCCAACACGCATTATCGCCTTCCTAATGCCATACTCGATAGTCTTTTGCAAACTGGTTACTTCTCCATCTCCTGTCTTTTGCAATCACGTGAACCCTGCTCGCTTGTGCATTTTGTTTAACGATCTCTAATTTCCTGGACTTTGTTAAAATGTTAGGAACTTATGAACACTACTAGATGGGTACACTATTAAGAGTTAGGATATGTAGTACACTGTTTAGGTAGATAAACATAGGGTTTGCTGTACCGATGCGTATTGCTTAGTATGAACGATACATATCAGTCTGATAGAATACCAATACTCAAACTATCTTCTATCGGGCGGTTTCGATCACTTGACCTCTACTCTTAAATTAGAGACATCTACTCTTAAATTTTTTATTAATATCATTGCATCTAAAAGCTTCGACCTATATGGTATATCATTTTATATGCTCAAATTTAAAAATTAATCGAGAATTTTTTTTTTTTTTTGTTGGGAAGCATAGTATGATGGGTTTAGAACATAAAAACCTTCTACGATATCATCTTAATATGTTTTTATCATTATTATTTTAATCCATATTAAGAATAGTATCATATTCATTTGTTGCTTATATTTACGGGGTGGAAAAAAAAAAAACCAAGAGAAGAAAACTTGTATAAGATTATGGACCTTTGTTTTCTCACATAAACTAAAGAACAACTCGATCATATCAACTTGGATCGGATCCAATTTAAAATTGCCCATCCTACCTACTATCATCAACAAGTGCAAGATCGTATCAATCAAACAGCGTCACGTGTGCCAATAATTATACGTGCAAAGGGGATATGGTGATACCCACCACCCCCACAACATTTATTATCGTATGACAAGACTTGTGAGGTTTCACAAACCCACCCGCAAAGGTGTTTTCTAAATCTCCTTTAGCATACATCATCATTCTCCTTAATAAAGCTAATGTGACAGTTGTTAACCAAAAACATTGTAGTAAAAGACTACTTGGTTAGGCATGTGGACCTATCAATTAGGTCACTCTAGATCAGGACATCTTGACTTCAATTATGAGAATCTACTGACCAACTTGATACTAACTTTGGGGAATTATCTTAGTCGAAGTTTTACCAGCATTAATTTTATTGGTTTGTACGCAGGTTTGATTGTCTACTTGGTTGTTGTTCCAAAAGCCAACACTCCATTAATTGCCCATTCCACATTAGGAAACAAGGAATCCAATCTTACTTTTAGCCAAAAAAAAAAAAAAATTGTAATAGCATATGTGCAAAGAATATATTATATTTTCAGAAGAAAATTAATGCTCGGTCATATATTATATTTTACCGAACATTCTAAAATTCTTAACTATAGATTTTTTTTTCCAACAAGATCAGAATACAAAATTAGAAATGCTTCAGAGAAGATGAAAAATACTTTAAATGCACTACTACTTGGATTTTGATTTTTCTTCTTCTTCTTCTTCTTCTTGTTTTGTAAATGATAAATATCAATAATTTAGATTTAATCCCAAACCTTACTAGTTAGCATCTCCATACAATAAATAATATGAAAGTTTGAATTACCTAATTAGTTAATAATAATAAAAGTTTATAATATAGAACAGTTGTAAAAATATCAACAAACGCAAGTTTCTGATAATAAATATACTTTTTCGAAAAGAAAAAATGATGAAGGAAAATATTTAGGATGATTTATTTTTAATGTCGAAACTATTAATTTCTAGTCATGGAACGTTCATCCATCCATTTCTTACTCAACTTAAATTTACTAGCACTAGCAAGAAAACTTCACTCCCTGCAGTCGAGAAGAACAAAGATGCATCGACCTTACTCTTTTTGAGTTTGGACCAATGGGCTCGAGTAGATCTCTTACAGCCAAGTCAGATGTGGCCTTGCTGTTTGTTGAGGGAATCCTGATGATGCTGCAGCCGAACTGGCCATCACTCGAGGTGTGGCCATGTCTGCGAAGCGTCGTAGCCTATCGCTGCTACCGTTACCCCAGTTCCACTGTCTCTGTCGTCGTTGCTGCTGCTGCTGCTGCTGCTGGTGGCCACCGCCGTCACCGCTGCTGTTCGCAAGCTGCAGCTTTCGATCATGGCAGGCAAAGTAAGTGAGCATGGAAGATTGTGGTTGCTACGGGGACAGAGGTCATCATCATACCTTTGCCTTGCTGTCCATCCCAACACCCTTATCGACCCCACGAGGATCGTCGTTATCAGAGTTAGACCTTCCCAAGCTCAGGTCGAGGTTGTGTTCCTTCTTGCCATCTGCAACATTAGATGAGAAGGAAGACTAGACCAAGCATCAAACTGCGAAATTGCAACCGATAACCCACCGCTGGGATCGAGCTCCTCCACGTAGATGCTCGGGTCGAAATTGGTCACCGCATCTTTCCCATAGCATTTAATGGCAGCGTTGTCATAAGCCCTGCAAACCCGAAGCACACGTAAAGCCTCCGTTTTAACTCGTAGCAACCGTGGAACAGAGTTTACCTTGCAGCTTCCACTTCCGTGTCGAAGAGGCCCAAATAGACGTATCTGCTTGAAGAGCAAACGATTACGAGCTTCGAGGGGGGAAAGGAAACAGAGAAGAGGAGCGAGAGAGAGAGATAGATGGATTTGCATACTTCTTCCCCAGGAATTGGCCCATTCTGGCTTCCCATCGGCCGCACTTGTGCAGTGTGACTCCCCTGTACTTGGAGCTCCCTCTCGGGAAACCGGTGCTCTGGCGTCGAAGCACATGGACGAACTCCTCCTTCGTGAGATTGTTCATCTGCCCACCCACAACCATCGTCTTTCTCAGGAACTGCTCTTCTCTGTTTGCACGAGTTATGGCAGCAGCAGCACTCACCTGTTTGATGTCCTCCTCGTAGTCTTCCATATTGAAGTTGATGTCGGCGTCGACGCCGCGAAATTTGATGGCGGCACGGTCGTATGCCCTCGCCGCAGCATGAGCTGTATCGAATCCACCTGTAGGAATTGACGGCGATAAGCCATTGAAGCGGTGTGACGCACGGAGGTTACCACGAAATCCATCAGATGCTTACCCAAATAGACTTGCTTTCCGCAATCCCTGCACGTAAATGATGAAACAGTACATGAATTCGTTGATGTCTACGAAGCGAAAAAGGAAGATGAGAAAGGAAGAAGGGAATTGGGCTAACCATATGTGTGACTCCCAGCGGCCGGTCCTCCGGTAGAATGTGACGCCGCGGTACTGCGAGCTCCTCGACCGCGGCCCTCGCCGGCTCTTCTTGGCGGGCTGAGACGCCTCCGCCGCCGTCTCTGTCGCGGTGGCGCTCCGCTGCGGTGACTGCCCGAACTGGACGCCGACCCAGTGCGCAGGTGGCAACGAGCTCTCCTCGGCGCCGCCGCCGACGTCGCCTGCTTCCATGACTTCGTCTAACGGGAAGAACTGCCGCGTGATGACGGCGGGTTCGCTGTCGGCGGAGCAGCTGCCTTCCACGTGTTGGAGGCCGCGGCCGGTGACTGTGAATCCGAATATCTTGCAGTCTCCGTCGGCCTCGACGGCGGAGGAGCTGGAGTTGTCGTAGCAGCAGCGGTCGTTGTCGGTGGACACCGTCTCCGGCGCTTTTCCTTTGTTGTCCTCCTCAGCATCAGTAGCTGCGTCCTTCATCTGATCCGGCGAGTCGTTTAGATTCCACATCGTCGGCTTTGCCCTCCTCCCCTCCCTCCTCTGCACTTTCTCGAGCTCAACTCCTACTAAATACAGCAGACAGAACACTTGAAGACCGATTTTTTATTATTATTATTTTAATCTTTCTCGCCTCAAGATCTCATCTTTCACCTCGCAAAAGAGAGGAGGAGGGTTCGATCATCCTTCTCCGGTGTCTGGCTCCTCCTCGAGAAGCAGCAGACAGAACCCTTCAAGATGGAATTCTTTTCTCTTACTTGCGTTCAAGATATCTTCTTTCAAGGATGCGGGTTCAATCTTCCTCCTCCGGTTTCTTGCTCTTCCTCGAGAAGTAGAAAACTAGAAATAGCCTTCAACCGGTACTCAAACTGCAGCAGACAGAACACGTCAAGATCGAATATTTTTCTTTTTTATCTTCTTCTCTTCTCGTCTTCAAGATCTCATCTTCCACCTCGCAAAAGAGAGGATGCGAGTACAATCTTCCTTCGCCGGTCGCTTGTCGTGTTATCGCAACAGGAACTTTGTAGTTGTGGAATCCAAAACCTAGGACAGGAGACAGAGGCAAAAAGAAGAGCAGACGGGGAGGGGGGAAGCTGATGACCAGAGGGAACCCAGTTTTGCCAAAGTTAGTGCCTCCCCCCCAACCAGTGAAACGCTCCCAAAACACACCTATGACGCATCCAAGAGGAGCACCACCACATACGTTTAAGCACAATAGAGTGGAAGCGCAGTTATACCTCGGCGATCTGTTCCCGTCAAACATACAAGCAACGTTCTCCATCCATCCATGAAGTCATTTGCTTGTTGGGCTCCGCCTCTCCCCTTGTGCTGATGGGGAAGAAGGAAAGAAGACGCAACAACCATTACGCAGCCTAATCCCACGTTAACCAAATCGAAAAGCCAGCCCTGATTTGGAATTGCCTCTCATGGTTTCTTACTCTTTCTCTCACTGCCATGAAAGGAAGCAGTTTCCCCTTCGCACGCCTTGGCAGGCAAGTGTGGCCATCACGCTTTGCCTCTTCGACATGGCATGTTGATCTCATGGCACTACTTGCGAATTGGTAGGATTCAATCGAGAATGCATTCTACTAAGGGCAACACCGAAGTCCGATTTGACTCGAGGTTACGTCTGCAGATTAATCTCAGCTTGATTCGAACAGACCGAAAGGCTGTGATCCCAATCGAGTTTGGGGTGGTCTTCTGAGGTTTCCATAGGAATCTTTGGAGCGTTGGTGATGAATATGGTCGTGCACCAACGAGTGATTTGGGTCTAATCGACACCTCTCTCTCTCTCTCTCTGTCTCGGTTCAATTGAGCCAAGTTTGGTTGAGTTAGAATGGAATAGGAGAGTTGGATGAGACAGTAACGAGTAAAGACAAGTGGACGACTCCAAATGGCCTCACCGCATTTAAAAAAAGTCATGTGGGCCCCGCGCCCCGTTTGCTTGCAAAGTGATTGGGGTATTCAAAGCAAGACGCCATCTCTCGAAATCTCGTCTCACAAGTCTTAAACACCTAAAAGGTAGTCAATGCTCATTTACCAAATGTTAATTGTCCAAAATATCATCCGATAAAAGCATAATGAGATAGATTTAGGACACGAAATCTCATTCAAAGAATTTTTGAAGATGATAGCCCAACTATCTGTATAATGATGTTTCAGAAAAAAAAAAATCCATATTTAATCACGGCAACAGATACCATTATCATCTTCCTCTCCTCGGCCCATTAAATAGTGGAAATGTGAATATATGCTCTTCTTTTCTTCTTCTTCTTTTCTTTGTCAGTCTTCCTTTTCCGCTTGCTTGCTCTTCTCCCATATTCAATGTCTACCAAATGAAAAAGAAAAAGACATTAGTTCGTAAGCAACCACGTCTCAATTAGACAAACCCAAATACCGACGACATGGCCTCCTCTCCTTGTTGATCTAAGAAAAAGAACACCACTATTAGCGAGAGAAAGAAGAGACACTGACATTCCAATCCAGCCCCAAGTAACTATAATTGAGGTATGGAGTCGAATAGGAGGGAATGGGAAAATAATGGTGACAAGACCTATTAACTATAATTGAGGGATGGAGTCGTCGAATAGGAGGGAATGGGAAAATAATGGTGACAAGACCTATTAACAATAACCTCTACCAACTATAGGTCAACTTAATGAGCAAGAGACCGAGGGTATCAAATGCATTAACGTGGGAGGAAACCTAAGTTTTGGGCTTACTTACCTTCAACATCATCAACACACGAGAGCTATGAGTACCTTTTAGCATCGATGCACATGACATGGTCAAATTTGGTCCTTCTTCCAATTTGACAAAATTGATTCCATCCATCAAGTTCGAAAGAGGAAAGAAAGGCATTACTGAGGATTCAAACATTGGATTTTATATAAAATTTTCCAAGGTACCACCCCTTGTAGAATTGGATGAGTTTTGAACAAAAATATATTTGAGAATGTTATTTTATAAAATAGCAATCTTATAACCATCGATTTAATAAAAAAAATATATATTCTTTTAAGTATCATACTAATGTGTCATATGCCTAAAGGTTCAAAAGCCATGTGGCATGTTGATAGATCGAATCTTGATCGAAAACAATAATCATATCAAAAGCCCATGTGGCATGTTGTTGATAGATCGAAAATAATCTCGATTCGATTGATCGAAAATAATAATCATATCAATAACATGCTTTCTTAAACTGAAGTGTAGTTTGAACCAACCAAAACTTTGAAGATGTAATTTAGATGGTAACTATCCCTCTCTCCTAATCATGTCTTATGATGATAAGACTGCCAATCTAATAAAACTGAAAAAAAACGACAAACAAATGAACACTTTCAATTCTTCTTCTCACAAGCAAATATGTTAAGACCAACTAATGTGAGTTGCACCAACCACAACATAGAGCAATCATATGCAAATGGCTACCAGAATAAAAAAAACAAAAAACAAAACTCATCAAATCAAAGCACTTATTTCTGCATTCAACGAAGAAATAATTCGAGCAGCATCGAAAGCAAATGTGTTTCACACGTGGGCAGAAGTCACTTGCAAAACTTAACAAAGCTTTCCATCACATGAAAAAGGAAAAAACCAAGTGTTACTGTTTTGTCTCCTCATGCAGCAGTTCTATGTGCTACTGACCTCAACTTGTACACCATACCCACAACATCTGAACGTATCCGTAGCATAAACATCCAAAGTTCTAATCTAATATACGATGTTCGTTATAAACATAATCTCCATACTCTAAATTTAACTAGTCCAACCAGCTAGTTAACATGTCCATGCAACTAAGACCTATGAAACAAAAGATCTCATGATTGGATTGTACGTTCAAGAAAAAAGATTTAAGCATCAAATTTATCACATAAATTGTTACAAATTGCAGTCAACTGTTATATACAACTTACATGTATGTCAAAACCCCAAAATATCTAATTTGATGCACTCCGTCCATAAATGACGAGTGAGCACTTGCCTCGTTCGATGGAACAAGAGTTTCTTGCTTAGCGTATGCACACTTGAAACAGATTAGAGATTATTAGCTTCGAGGTGGTCTCTCACCAAGCTCAACCAAGTCGGGCAATTTTCAACTTCATATTTCAGAATCATGCACAGGATTCCTGCGCTGAACAAAACCTACAAGTCACTAAACTTGTATCAAGTGAATATAAACAGACTTATCATCAAGGTATGAATATCAACACTCATCTTGGGAACTTATTAGACCGGTAGGTAACCGATCAGTAGGATCATTACACCTTGGTACATCCGGAAAAAGGTTCAGAATTTGTTTAACTTGCCGATACTAATCACTATGACCAGTGTACTACTGTATTAGTCCAATATTGAACCTATATGGTAGGGCCGGTAACAATTGGTATTATGTGGTTTTTAAGACCATGCAAAACAATTACAAAACGGCTCCTGCTTATACTGAAAAATTAATAAAGTAAGCTGGTAATAGTGGGATATACAATTTTAAGTTGTAACCAAGAATTTAGTATGCAGCCTGTACTCAGCACTGCCTGAAGAGACAGGCATACAATATTCTGTTGTATCAAGGCATGCCGACATGCTGCAAGTTTGGCAGTGTCAAATAATACAAGACTCCAACATGTCACAGGCACGTAAAAGTTCACTTCAGTTACAAGACATATAACAGAAAATTTAGAGCATGGAACAGCCTTTATAATAATTACTTTTAGGAAAACAACAAGATGAAGCATTAGCATGGAACCCATAGGCTTCTACTGTATCACATTAGTCATCACCTTCCTACATCTACCAATCTGACTTATGTGAGTCATTACCACCTCAAATAGGTTCTGGTATAACTCTTCGTTTCTAACAAGTGTTGACATTCTTTGAGGTCTTATTGCGGTTCTCTCAAGAATACAAACAAGGGGAGCAACCTCTTCTTCTCACTATAGGAGTCCCCGGAGACTTTGATAGCTCTTAATAATTCCTGAAAACCCATCTGCTAATCATGAACCCAAAGTAGCCTTAGCATTAGTATTTGATGTTTTAGACCAATGCTATTTGGAATCTGAAGCCACTTAAGACATCAATTAGCATCCTCTACAGTTACTCTCCATTTTCCAGCAATAAAATAATCTTTTTGCTCTCTAGTTTAGATCTTTGGGAGATCTTTTTCTTCAAATTGGAGAAAAAAAATCTGGTTTGAGGAATAAATCCTAACATGTAACTCACAAGTCCTATAGTGTCTACAGACATCTAGTTCTCCAAATCCAGGTACTAATCACTTACAACAAATATACCATACAACAGCATATGCTGCCTCCTTCGACGTGACAAATGCAGTTGCCACCTCCTCCCCCGATGATCTCCTCTGCTGATGTTGTCGACCCCGACGACTTCTCTCAATCGACAGTGCAGGCCCCCTCTCCCCCTCTCTTATTTCTCTCTCCTAGCCCACAGTGCCCCCCTCTCTCCTGAAGGTGCAGGGCCATCCCCCTGCCCCCCATCTCTCCCCTGTCTCTCTCTTCCCCACTCTCAGCAATCCCTCTCTCTCTCTCTCTCTCTCTCTCTCTCTCTCTCTCTATATATATATATATATATATATATATATATATATATATATGAAGGCACATCCCCTCCCAGCCAACTGAGTGACACCGTAGTAGAGACAACATTCTTCGTCATTGCCTTTGATCTTAAATCGAACTCTGCTGCTCCTCTTCATCACCTCTTGCACTGTGTCGGCGTAGCCTCCCTCTTGATTGTTGATCTTGGGATTGTTACTGCTAGTCCTTTGGATTGTTACTGTTGTTTTGTGATCTTAAATCATGACAATCATAGGTAGCATCTTAATCTTAGTGGTTAAATGTATGTATTTCTAGTGGTTAAATCATGATAATCATAGGTAGCATCTTAATCTTAGTGGTTATATATGTGCGTGCGTGTGTGTGTGTGTGTGTCTTGTTCTGTTCTTTTGTGGAGTTGTTTTCATCCTTCTCTTTCGATTCCAAATAATATATTAAAGTACAACCCAATATCTCAACATATCTTGAGTCAAACACCTCTGAAAAACAAAAGGGGGGAAGAAGGAATTTTTTCTTCTCTTCCGCGGCAAGCCAGCGGTGGCACCGCTAGAATCGGCAGTAGCACCGCCTGAGCGCTCGGGCGCCAGGCAGTGGCACCGCTCGTTTTGGCGGTGGCACCGCTCGTTTTGGCGGTGGCACCGCCCGAGAGCCCCTTTATAAGCCGAGGGGTTAGGGCCGGCGGTGACACCGCCCCCAACCCGTGAGAACCTGCTTCAAACTCTCCCACAACCTCTCTAAACCTTCATTCCAGCATTTAGAAGCCTTGGAGAGGGATTCTTGTCGGTCCAAGCTCTCCATCTTCCAAGAAATCCTCACTAAGGTAAAATCTAAAATCCTTCCGTGTGTGTGTGTGTGTGTGTGAAAATATGATTTTTATATTCACAAGTGTCTCACTTCACTCAAGCAAGCGTCTAAGGTCTTTTGACAATGTGTGTGTGTGTGCATCCTTTTTGCAAGTAGTACATATAAAAATAACAAAAGGGCTCATCTACATCATATAGTTAAGTAACATTGGAAGCAAATTAGGCTACAAAAGAAATATGTCTACATATATCATAATAATTTGACTGAAACTGAAAGTACCTTTTGGCACTCAAATGTATGGATCCTCCTCCTCTGCCTCACTATCCCATAGCAATTCGTTGTTGGGAGTTGGTGATCCAAAGCTTTGAATCCCCTCATATCCAAATTCCTCCCCAAAAGTGCCTTCATCGACAACCTCCTCCTCCGAAAATGCTGAAATCTCAAGACCACCCAATCTGGAATTCCCAATGACAATCTCATCAATTACCACGTCTAAATCCTGCAATTCACCATCCTCATAGAAACCAGCAGATGCAAATAATCCTTCCATGTTGTCATCAGCATCGTAATAACTATTCGCCTCCTCCCCATCCACGAATTGTGCCCCCCACCCTGACTGCAACAACTCTTTGCCCACCTCCCCATTTTCCACCCGCACCCAAGGAACCCATATGTCAGCCTGCCGCCCCAGTGCCGTCCGACCATCCCCGACCACCACCGTCCTCAGGTCAGCCTCCCTCGCCCTCCTGATCATGTCAGAAAAATCCGAGTCGTCGGACACCAGAAACAGCCAATCAATCCCCCGTGTCATAGAATGCAGCATCTGCCTTTTGACCGCCGAGTCTGCAGCCTGGGGCTTGTCGGCGACCGTCCTGACGAAGACTCCTGCCCGCCGAAGCTCCGAAGCAAGGCCATACCCTGTCTTGGGGGTGAGCAGAGTCCGGGCGGCATCCTCGTACTTGTGGTTCCCAGCGATGAACCTCTCGCGGTACCTCTGCCGCTTCTTGCCCTTGAGGGAGCGCATGCGGTCCAGCTTCTTCTGGCGCTCACGCACATGGAGCTGGCGGAAGTGCTTCTTGAGATCCAGGTTGGTTCGGCACTTCCGGCCACAGACGCCGCAGGTGTAGGATTCGGCAGGGGCGACGAGGCCCTTGCGCTCGAGGACGTTCAGGCGATGGCGCTCACGGCGCTGCTCGAGGACCCACTGGGGGAGGTGGACGAAGGCGTGGCGGTTGGCGTAGGCGGAGACCTCGACGACGCGTCCGAAGAGCTCGGCAGCGCGGCGGAGGGCGACGGCGGCCTCGTAAGGGGGCCCGCGGGGGGGCTTGTTATCGAGGTCCCAGAGGACCACCACCGTCTGCTGGCGGGCGGTCCAGACGCCGTCGCGGCCGCAGAACATGTCCACCTCGGCAGCCGCAGCGCTAAGATCGGGGGGCTGGGCGGCGGAGGCGAGGGGGCGGGCGGCAGCGGTGCGGGGGCGGAAGGCGAGCCTAGGTACGGGGCAGCGGAGCGGGAGGAGAGGCGAGACGATGAGAGAGGGTGGGCTGAGTGGGAGGTGGACGGCGGTGGCCGGACCAAGCATCTTCCTCCAATTAAGTCGGTGAACAGGAGGGATGATGTTCTTCACCCCGTCCAAGCTTCCGACGCTTGGGTTGAAGTAGATCATGCGGCAAGGGCAGGGATACGCCAAACCGAACAGGCCATGTCTTAAAAGCCCAATCTGGGCCAGGTTAGATTGGGCCTATGTGGCCTTCGCTTTGATCGGCTCAATTAGGGATCGCTTGGCCTAGCTGTGTGGCCCAGTACGACATTCGGTTCAATTGGCGGTCCAACTTGACCGTGCAATGCAGTACGATTTATTATAACATTTTTTCATTAATGATACAATTTTGCGTCCTTTTTGAAGGTTAATAGCGTAAGATTAACTTTATTTTTTGCATCTATTATAACTTGATTTAACGTTTGAGTCTCTTTATCCAATAATGAATAGCCAAAGTAATTGCTAGCAGAATGCAATATAACAGTAGAAGCTCTAACAAATCAAGCACGAATCACATGATAATATGTGGATTTCCATGGCAGATGTGCCACGTTCATTAAGAACTCCTTATCTTTCACCGGTGAGCTCAGTGCCGCGTGCGCGCCTCACCGACTGCCAAAGGTGGGAGAGCAGGGATTGGAGAGAGAAGATCCGGTTGCCGGTGCCCATCTCCGCGTTGGCTCTGGCCTTAGCTTGGCCACGGATTCAGCGGAGAAATGGAACGCGCACTCCTCCACCGGAGTGTACACGGGCCTTCTAATGAATTCTCGCTCGCTGCTGAACGGCAGCCGGAGAGGAGGGCTGCAAGACTCGACAAACCACCGGTCGAAGACGGGAGGATCGATGACATGGTTGCTGCTGGTGCGGCATATCTCCGACCACGAGTTGAAGAGGTGCCAGAAGCAGGTGCCGTCGGCCAAGGCATGGTTGACGGTCCACCCAATGAACACCTCGCCGGCGAGCTCGGTGACTTAGACGCCGAGAAGTGACAAGTGGTGGCCGCCGTAGCTCAGCATTCTGTTGAGTGGGAGGAACGCGATCACGACTGGTGGAACGTAGACGGAGTCGAGTATGTCCGAGACCTTGGCAGTGGGGGCGGACGCGTGGATGAACTCGGCTTCCTGGTCGTCGCACTTGAGGGAGATGGAATGGGAAGGGAGAGACGTGTCGTGCTCGACGACGGCGAGGCGACTAGCCAAGAGTCAGATGTGGGAACGCTCTATATCTTGTGACTACGTAACTTACTGATCCTTCCCAACAAATAGTATTAAAGCGAGATTACTAAGTCACTAGGCCTCAACGGTAGACACAAAATATGAAATTGGAAAGTTAGATCGAAAGATCAACTACAACGATAAAGACGAAGACTATCTTAGAAACTTCATCCTCACGAAAAGAAAATGACAATAAAAGTTTGGGTTAAATTAACCAAATAATATTGTTCATGTGTATATCAGAGTGTCATGATAACATTGTTCATGTGCATATCCAACGAAGCACTTCGAGAGGTTACTATAAAATAAATAATAATAAAAGTTTGGGTTAAATTAATGATCATATATCAAGACAAAACCCCTACAAGGAAGATCACCTTCAAACAGAGATTGCACGAATGACTGAAGAAACCATAGTAAATTAACATTGTTCATGTGTATCTAGAAAATATGAACATCGTCATCCAAGAAGAAGATAAGGCTCTATTATTATTATGTTCTATTTATGTTTCATATAAAAATTTTCATGAAACAATTTTATATGTGAAGAGTACCATTTTTTATTTTAGCCCTATTATCAAAAAAGTTATGAACTTGCAATTGACAATCAGAATCTCCAAAAGTCATACTGAAGCTTTGAACTCCAAAGGAAAAAAAAAAGAGTCTAGCAAATGAGATAAAAGCAAATTTAGATTTAAATCTAGAATAGTACTACTACTACAAAAACAAAAGGGTCATATCAAAGCAGACTACTAAGCTCAAAGAAAAAAAAGTTACAGTCAAAAGAAAAATAAATTATCGAAGTCTCATGGATAAAGAAGTTGTGACGGTGGATACTTATGGCCTTCACGTGCCATATAAGGTCACAAGATGAGTAGCTTTTCGACTGTTCTTTACCTATAAACTCACCCAAAGAGAAGGAGATGTGCTTATGGGAAACACCTAATATGGGAAACACCTATTTTGCCCAGATGAAAGTTTAAGAGTCAGAAAGGGGACTCTTGTGGTGATGAAGGCTGAAAACAAAATCTAAATTTATGTCCTTTAATACTCAACAGTAATAAGAGATATGACTATCTCTAGTTCATTTCTCTCATACGAAGAATATACAAAGATATAATATATCATGCTAGGGTACATGAGAGAGAAAGGTATGATAATTTTAAATAAGATTTATTAGGCGAAAGAAAGTTATAAAAAATGGAACAATGTGAGTATTGTATTTTTGAAAAAGTAAACCAAAGTTTTTTTTTCCACTATACAACATCATATGAAGGGAATATTCGACTATATTCATTCATATTTGTGGGGTCCCTCGTTGGTAGCGTTTTAAGGAACTGCTCACTATATGATCATCTTCGTTGATGACTTCTCAAGAAAGGTATAAACTATGATGGAGAAACAAATTGGGAGGCATGTTCAGACACTTTGTATTGATAATAGCATGAAATTTTATAGTAGTGAATTTAACAATTACTATGCAAAGAAAGAAATCATTCGCCACTATATAGTGCCTCACACTCCACAAATGATATAATAAAGAAAATAATCATATCACATTGGAAAATGTATGATACATGTTCTCAAATGCTGAGCTTCCAAAGTCATTCTAGGCCAAGATAGCATCAACCGCATGCTACTTGATAAATAGATCGCCATTATCTACCACTGAGTTCAAGATACTAGTAGAAAAGTGGAGTGGATCCCTTGCCTCTTATTTATAATTAAGAATTTTCTATTATAAAGTATATGTAAGTGTGAATGATGATAAACTAGAAGCTAAGTCAAAATATTATATTTTTTAGGTCATCCCTTAGGAGTAAAAAGGTTCGAAAGTTTAGTGACTAAAGAATCTTCAAGTTGAAATATATAAAGATGCTATTTTTGATAAATAGTTGCTATTACGGAAGGAGAAGACGAAGGTCGTAAAAGATGCAAAACTGACTAAATATGGAGTTTTGATTCCAAAATCATCCTCTATACCTGAAGAACCTATTATCACCCCTACATCTCTTGAAGATAAAATAGAGGAGAAGGAGCCACAATTGGTCGAAGACGAGCACCACTATAGTATTGACCTCAACCAGTCGACCACATCTAAATATAAATTACACAAATGTTATGGAGTTACAAAATGTAAAAGAGTCAACATCATACAGGAAGCAATAATAAAAGATTTTTAATCATCATCGAAAAATTATATTTGGGAATTGGTGAAGTCTCCACCCAACAAGAAATTAGTTGGGTGCAAGTGGATCTTTAAGATCAAGGAAGGTAGCATCTACAAGATTCGCTTAGTGGTTGAGGGATATAGCCAGATAGCAGGTATCGATTATAAAATTTTTTTTCTCTGATTGTTAAACATATTTGATTTCGAGTCCTAGTTGCCTTGGTAGTAACATTTGATCTGGGATTAAAGTAGTTAGATATAAAGGTGACATTTATTTATAGAGACTTAAAAAAAGAGATATAGAGCAACTAGAAGGGCTCGAGCAAAAAGGAAAAGAAAAGTATATTTACTTACTAAAAAGGTCTCTCTACACTCTCAAATAGTCTCCAATGCAATGGTATAACTTATTTTTAGATTATGATAGCTACGTATATATGAAAGGATAAACAATTTTATAGTATATTTACAGTAGAACACTTGATGATATGCTCGTTACTACAAGATAAAAGACTAAAATAGATAAGTTTAAGAATCTGCTTAAGAAGGAGTTTGAAATGAAGGACTTAGAGCGATAAAAAAAAAATTCTTAATATGGAGATTCATTCTGCTAGATCTGCCAATAAGTTGTATTTATCCCAAGAGATATATGTAAACAAAGTAGTGAAATAATTCGGTATATAATCTTTAAAGATCGTTCTCGCTCTACTGGCTATATACTTTCGATTGTCAAAGTCCTTGTGTCCTCGAGACAAAAAAAAAAAAAAAAAAACTTTGTTATGCAAGTGCATTGAAAACTATAATGTACACCATGGTCAGTACGCATGGCAAACTAAAGAAGGGTTCACTGGGAAGTCATTAAATGGGTTTATCGGTACCTTTTAGAAACCCAAAAGACTTATTCAATTTTTGGAGGAACTAATATCTCACTTAAAGTTCTCAAATTCAGCGTTAGGATTTCGGAAAAACGTCGGTTTTGAAAATTCTTTCGTATGTTGAAAATCGATTTCGGAAACTTGAAAGTGTATGCGAGTATAGGCGTAGTAAAAGCACAATAAAAAGGAAAGACAGTTTGCTATAAAAGTAAAGTGCTCAATGAAAATGCAAACCAGATTTTTATAGTGGTTCGGTCGTCGTGACCTATATTCACTCTACCGATTCCTTTTCCGTCGAGGCTATCGGCATCCACTATTGGTTTTCCTTCAATAGGCGAAGACCAACCACCTTTTACAACTCGATTATCTTTTTATTGGGTTTAGGAGATAACCCTTATACCCCCACTTACTCATCTCTCAAACTATTCTAACACTTAGAACTTTTGAGAGGAGTTCACACAAGATTGCAGTAATATTTCTTTCTATTTTTACTCTTAAGTCTTATGTATTTTAACCAGGGATGAGAAGGGTATTTATAGGCTTCAAGTTGATTCAAACTTGGAGCTTAAAAACATCTCATCCCGGGTTTTCCGGGTACGGGCAATACTACCACCTCGTATCCTGACACTAGGTGGTACCATCGCCTAACAGAGCTATGGCAGTACCATCGCTGGCAGCATTTACTACCGATGGTACCATCGCCCAGACCACCTGGGAGACTGAGTCTCTTAGGCGGTGCCATCGTCGATCAGGGTTTCAACATCTTGGTTAGGCCTTAAATCCGGTCCAAACCAGCCCAACTTCGGGCCCAATTGGCCTCTAACAAAGTTGATGGGATTACCTCCCAATCTCAACTCTTATTATATGCTAACTTCGATTCCTAAGACATATTCTAAGCAAAATAAATCCGGTTTCTTTCGGCGAGCTTCCGGCAAACTTCCGACGAACTCTTGGCAATGTTTCGGTGGACTCTCGGCAAGCTCCTGGACTTCACAATGATCTTCTTGGTGAATTCGGACAAGCTTCTTTGGCAAGCTCCAGAACTTCTCGGTTAGTTCCAATAGAACTTTCGACAAACGTCCGGACTTCCGACGAACTCTTGAACTCCCAACGAAATCGCGTCCTTGACTCCGAGACTTCATTTTTCTTTATGCCTTGCTATCATAGTTAATCCTGCACGTATAAAAACACACTTTGATCTAGACAAATATTACTAAGCATGAATCATATTGTCCGGCAAGTCATTGGTCCATTGATACTTCATCTGATTCTTCGGCGCATCATCCTTTCTTATGGCCTATTGCCCAATCGGCCAGTTGACCTCCGCAACTCCAATATCCTTGGCACAATATCCGCTCTTCTTGGCCGATGCTCGGAACCGTGGCCTGAAGCCTTCTGTCGATACATCGACCGATCCTTCGGTGCGACGTCCAATCTTCTAATATGTTTCTCTAGCCCAACATGATTCTTCCTACTTTAAATGTCTCTCCCTAATCGAAGCATCCTATGTCACTCAAAACATATATCAAATTATAAATATTTATCAATTGGTTTCATCATCAAAATCCGAGATTCAATAATCTTCCCCTTTTTTATGATGATAACCAATTGATAACAGAGTTAACCTTAACTTCCGGAGTTTAAACAAACTCCCTCTATTAATATACTATATTGATAGAACTCTTGGATTACAACATGTTATTATAAAACTTATGCATAACATCATACTTCTCTCCCTTTGTCATCAATAAAAAGGAGAAATTCAACTATCAAGTGTTTGAGATATACAAGTTCAAATTATTACATAAAAAACATAATATCAAGTTTTATCATCATGCAATTTGTAAGCTAGAAAATTTAGCAAGTGCTACATCATACAAGCTATCAAGTTGTAGATATGCAAGGTAGTAAGATAGCAAGTTTACAACATACAAGCTAGCAAAAATTTCGAAAGCAAATGCAAGATAGCTTTCTTGTTGAAGTGTGCAAGCTAGCGATTCTTGCTTCCTATTGTAATGTGCAAGTTGCAAGTTTTGCTTCTTGAGATAGGTAAGATAATGATGTTCAAGATAGCAAGCTCTTTCTTCTCTTTTGAGAAGTGCCATTTTTGCTTCCTTTGCAAAGTGCAAGCTAGCAAAATTTTACACTATTTTATAACATGCAAGCTAGCAATTTGACAAGTGTTACTTCGCTTTGAAGTATGAAGGCTAGCAAGTTTTTGAAAAATAATGCAAGATAACAAGCTAGCAAGATACAATGTTTTACATGAAGCAATCTAACAAGTTTTGCATTATGCAAGCTAGTGAGTTGTTTGCAAACTTTTTACACTTTTTGATATATGCAAGATAGTGTATTTTTGCATCTACTTAAAACGTGCAAGCTAGTATTTTTACGTTTCTAGCAATTCTTTCTCCATATATCATCTTGCAAGCTAGCAATGTTTTTTGAGTTTTGCAAGTTTGTAAATTTTGCTAGATGTGCAAGTTTAGCATATTTTGCATCTTCTTGACTTGTGCAAGCTAGCTAGCAAGTTAGCTATCTCCCCCTTTGTCATTATCAAAAAGAAGGGAAGAATACAATTTTGTATATCTTTTTCCCTTTACAATAATTTTCAAAGCATGACAAAGATAAGTAATCATTCTTATTTTAAAATGTCATAATTGAGATAAATCTTGAATTCAAATCAAAGTAATTTTAATCATGATTCACATCATATGTAATACATCACATACATCATCATAATAAAAGATATTCAAATGAAATTTTAAGTCATGAATTTTAAAAAATATATTCAGATGAAATTTTAAGTCATGAATTTTGAAAAAGATATTCTCTTTAGTAAATCGCAAAAGGAAATGTAAGAGAAATCTTATGATTCATATAGAAAATCTCTTTTTTAGTAAAATACAAAGAAAAATCGTAGGAGTACAAAGAAGAGATCTTGATTCAAAAAATCTCAAATAATTCTAATAAACTAAGATCTGTTAGGATCGAGAGCACTAAGAGGGGGGGGGTGAATTAGTGCAGCGGAAATCTTACAGCGATTAAAAACCAAAAGCTGCGTTCGTTCAATAAAAGCTATTATGATGCAAAAGCTAATTCTCAGTTTGTATCTAAGTGTAGTTTGCGTCTAAGCGCAGATTGCGTCTAAGCGCAGTTTGCGTCTAAACACAGTTTGCGTCTAAGCGCAGTTTGCGCAGTTTGCGTCTAAGCGCAGTTTGCGTCTAAACACAGTTTGCGTCTAAGCGCAGTTTTGCGTCTAAGCGCAGTTTACGTCTAAACTCAAATTTACGTCTAAACGCAGATTTACGTCTAAACGCAGATTTACGTCTAAACGCAGATTTACGTCTAAACTTTGAAACTCGTTTGTATACTTGCAGAAGGCAGTATGCAATTGAAATCAAGACGTAAACGTGAACTGAGAACTGATGATTGTGAGAGGAAAGCCGATTTACGTCTAAATGCAGTTTTACGTCTAAATGTTGAAACTCGTTCGTAAAATTGTAGAGGACAGTTTGCAGTTATCAATAGGATCAAAATGTAAGTGTAAACTGCAAAGAAACTCTTTCATAAAAGCACGGAAGACAGTTCTGCAGAATCAAACGTAAACGTAAACTGTAATGTACGAAAATACGAATTTACGTCTGAATGCAGATTCGGAAGAACAGCACTTAGAACTTGTTCGTGAGAGCGCAGAGAGCAGTAGTAATGGAGGAGGTTTGCAGTAATGATAAAGTGCTCAAAAATAAACGCAAACCAGAGATTTAGAGTGGTTCGGTCAGCCTTGACCTACTCCACTTTTGGCTTCCTCCACCGACGAGGTTGCCGACGTCAACTAGGGGCCTTCCTTCAATGGGCGAAGGCCAAACTGCCCTTTTACAGTTTCTCTCCTTTTGACAGGCTCAGGAGACAACCTTTACAGACCTTTCTCTCCTCACTTTACAACTGAAAACTTGAAGAACAGAAGGAGGAGACTTTAAAGGCTTTACAACACTTTTGAGCTCTTAGAATCACAGAAAAGATCAAGATTTCGGTGTAGGTCTGTATCTTTTCAGTGCTGAATGGGTGGGGTATTTATAGGCCCCAACCCAATTCAAATTTCGAGCTCAAAACGATCAAATCCCGGAATTCCGGGATCAGGCGGTTGCACCTCTTGACTGGAGAGGTGGCACCGCCTGGCAGAGCTCGAAGTCTGAGCTCAGGCGGTTGCACCTTTCGACTGGAGAGGTGGCACCGCCTGGCAGAGCTCGAAGACTGAGCTCGGACGGTTCCACCTTCTCTGTCAAGGGTGGTTGCACCTTCCTGCCAGAGCTCGAAGACCGAGCTCAGGCGGTGCATCTCCTGACCAGAGAAGTTTCTCTTCTCTGCCAGAGGTGATCGCCCCTTTCTGCCAGAGGTGGTTGCACCTCTCTGCCAGAGGTGGTTGCACCTCTCTGCCAGAGCTCGAAGACTGAGCTTAGGCTGTGCATCTCCTGGCCAGAGAGGTCGTACTTCTCTTCCAGAGCTCGAAGACTGAGCTCGGTGATTGCATCACCAGGCAGAGCTCGAAACTTGAGCTCAGGCGGTGCTACCGCTTGACAGAGGAGGTTGCACCGCCTAGTCTCGCTTGGAGACTGAGCCCTGGGCGGTTGCACCGCCTGGCTGGAGCGGTTGCACCTCCCAGTCTTGCTGGGAGACTTAGCCTGGGCGGTGGCACCTCCCTGCCTGGGCGGTTGCACCTCCCACAGCTTCTTGGGTTCGAATGGGTTGAACCATTCGACCCAACTTGAGTTCTTCAGGGGCCCAATTGCCCTAGGATTAAGCTAATGGGATCACCTCCCATTTCTAACTTAATCACCATGCTAACTACGATTAAATCTAAGACAATTTCTGCAGCTTTGCTTCGGTGCGTCAATCGCTTTTTCCGGCGAGTTTCCGGCGAACTTCCGTCGATCATCCGATGAACCCTCGGTGATGCTCCTGCGGACTTCCGGCAAACTCCTGGACTTTGCGACGATCCACTTGGCGAGTTCCGACGAGCTTCGCTTGGCAAGCTTCTGGACTTCTCGGATCTGTTCTCGCAGAACCTCCGACGACCGTCCGTACTTCCGTCGAACTCTCGAACTCCCAACGTGATCATGAACTTGACTCCGGCGCAACTCCTGCTGCTTGTCTATCTTTCATCGTAGTTAATCCTGCACACTTATCTCAACACATAGATTAGACAACAAATGACAATTGACTTCATCATCAAAATCCGAGATTCAACAAGATCATGATTTTGATAAGACTCATTCAAATTTAAATCGTCAAAATCTTAACATTTCTTTTAAGAGATTTAAAATGGCATAAATAATTTTATTGGTCTCTTAGTGAAAAATCGATAAGATAGAGAAAAAGAAAAATTTCAAGAAAAATGCTTTCCTCCTTTTGTTTCAACTTATTGATTGATTTCATACATATACATGCATATTCTTTTCTTTCAAAGCCATGCATTATTCATTAACACCAAAAAAGAACTTTCAAAAGATCGCAAAAATTATCATGCATAAGTTCGAAATATAAACTCATTAAGCATGCTTTCAAATCATCATTACATTTTCATTAAGGCTTCAAGCATAGTTTTGTTGAACATAATGTTGAATGATTCTTAAAGATATATAAACCTCTTTAGTTTTAATTTATATTAGAATGCCCAAATATTTGTTCTTATGTCAAAACCATGTATCAACCTTTAAAACGAAAAGATAAAAAAATATCAAGATCAAAAAGTGTAACACATAATTCCAAACCATATTATTTCAAATCATTACTTCAAGTCCTTATATATAAAAATTATCAAGTATGATGCAAACATTTATTTTCAAAACATTCATCATGATAAAGTATATAAGCCAAAAAAATCATTAAACATGAAGCAAATTCATCAATCATTGTTTCATTGAGCATAAAGCATTTTCAAACAAAATTGAAAATCAATATGCAAAATCATCAACATATACCTTATTGCTTCTTAAAATATATATGATTATCATTAGATTTAAGTCTAATATTTTTATTCATTTATCATAAAATATGTAATTTTCATGATCATTTTCAAAATTACTAGAAAGATAAGCATGATCCCAAGTTTTTAGCATTTTTATTATATTATTAAACATGTAATTTTCAAGAAAAATAATTTTCTAAACTAAAATAACTCATGAAAAGCATTATGTAATTTCAAAATAAAGCAAAAGGGTTTTGGTTACCTCATTATAGAAAGCCGTTAAGGCATAGTTTGCCACCTCGCCTTTGTTGATTTTCTCTTCATCTTCCGAGGAGCTCGATTCATCCCAAAGTGCTTCCCTCTTCTTGTGTTGATAGCAAGTAGTTGTATTCTTTTTATTCTTTAATTTTTGTTTCATGAACTTTTTAAATTTCATAGTGAGGAGTTCAAGTTCACCATCACTTGAGCTTATGCTCTAGTTGTCTTCAATTGTTCTAAGTTCGAAATCCTTTATGTTCTTCGAAAGGTGGTTCTCAAGTTTTTTATGTGCATTGCATATCATTTCATAAGTCATCAAAGACCCTATAAGTTCTTCAATTGAAAAATTGTCCAAGTTCTTTGATTTTTTTATTGTCGTTATTTTTGAATCTCAATTTTTAGAAAGCGATCGTAAAATCTTGTTAACGAGTTCAAAATCCGAAAAACTTCTACCAAGTGCTTTTAAACCATAGACGACATCCGTAAAATGGATGTATATATCTCCAACGATTTCGCTTGGTTTCATATGAAATAGTTCAAAATCATGCATTAAAAGATTAACTTTAGAATCTTTTACTCTACTCGTGCCTTCGTGTGTGATTTCGAGAGTGTGTTATATTTTGAAAGTCATTTCGCAAGTAGAAACCCGATTAAACTCAGTTTTATCCAAAGCGCAAAATAGAGCGTTCGAAGACCTTCAAAAATCGCTTTCGACAATATTCCATAAGTTCAAATCTAACGAAAGCAAAAAAACTCTCATTCGAGTTTTTCAATATATGTAGTCCGTCCCATTAAATAAAGAAGGACGAATGAGAGAGTGACCCTCTTAAAAGTTGAAAAGAGTCATTTTTATTTAGGTGTTAAACCAAATATGAAAAATGAGACTCTGATACCAACTGTTAGGAACGAATCGACACTAGAGGGGTGTGGGGGGGGGGGGGGCGGGGGTGTGAATTAGTGCAGCGGTAAAAACGTTGGTTCTGAAAATTCTTTTGTACATTAAAAAACAATTTTAGAAACTTGAAAACGTATACGAGTGTAGGCGTAGTAAAAGCATAGTAAAGAGGAGAGGTAGTTTGCTATAAAAGTAAAGTGCTCAAAGGAAACACAAACCAGATTTTTATAGTGGTTCGGTCATCGTGACCTACATCCACTCAGCTAATTCCTCTTCCGTCAAGGCCACCGACATCCACTATCAGTCTTCCTTCAATAGGCGAAGACCAACCACCTTTTACAACTCAATTCTCCTTTTACCAGGTTTAGGAGATAACCCTTATAGCCCCACTTACTCCTCTCTCAAACTATTCTAACACTTAGAACTTTTGAGAGGAGTTCATATAAGATTGCAATATCATTTCTTTCTATTTTTACTCTCAAGTCTTGTGTATCTTAACCAGGGATGAGAGGGGTATTTATAGGCTTCAAGTTGATTCAAACTTGGAGCCTAAAAACATCTCATCTCGGGTTTCTCGGGTACGAGCGATACCACAACCTGTGTTGGGTGGTACCATCGCCTAGCATCCTGACACTGGGTAGTACCACCGCCTGACAGAGCTTGGAGACCAAGCTCTAGCGGTACCACCGTTGGTAGCATTTACTGCCTACAGTACCATCGCCCAAACCACTTGGGAGACTAAGTCTCCTAGGTGGTGCCACCGCCGGCCAGGGTTTCAGCATCCTGGTTAGGCCTTGAATCCAGCTCAAACCAGCCCAACTTTGGGCCCAATTGGCTCCTAACAGAGTTGATGGGATTACCTCCTAATCCCAACTCCTATTATGTGCTAACTATGATTCCTAAGACATATTCTAAGTAAAATAAGTCAGGTTTCTTCTAGCGAGCTTCCGGCGATCTTTCAACGAACTCTTGGCAATGTTCCAATGGACTCCCAATAAGCTCCTGGACTTCACGACGATCTTCTTGGTGAGTTCCGACGAGCTTTTTTGGTAAGCTCCTGGACTTCTCAATTGGTTCTGACAGAACTTCCGACGAACTCTTAAACTCCCAATGAAATCACATCCTTGACTCCGAGACATCATTTAGCTTTATACCTTACTATCATAGTTAATCTTGAACACATAAAAACACACTTCGATCTAGACAAATATTACTAAGCATGAATCATATTGTCTGACATGTCATTGGTCCATCGACGCTTCGTCCGATTCTTCGGCGCATCGTTCTTTCTTACGGCATATTGTCCAATCGGCCAGTTGACCTTCGCAACTCTGATATCCTTGGCACAATATCCGCTCTTCTTGGCCCGATGCCCGAAACTGTGGCCTGAAGCCTTCTGTCGATACGTCGACCGATCCTTGGGTGTGATGTTCAATCTTCTGACATATTTCTCCAACCCAACATGATTCTTCATGCTTTAAATGTCTCTCCGATCGAAGCATCTTATGTCACTCAAAATGCATATTAAATCATAAACACTTATTAATTAGTTTCATCATCAACATTTAACAATCTAAATAAAAGATGAACTATTATCGCTTATGTCTTCACCATAATACTATAGCGTGTTAGAAAGTCAAGCTCCATTATGTTTTCAACCACTAAAGTAATTTGGAAATAATATGGCTAGAAAATCTGATAAAAAAATTTTATAAATCAGAAAGCATTGAATGACAACAGAGCATAATTTTTTAATCCAAGGATCAAATCTATCATGATATAACGAAACATGTCAACGTCAAGTATCATTTTATTCATGAAGTAATCACTAAAAAAACTTCCTTCACAAAATTGATACAACTCACAATCGGACGGATATGCGATGAAATCATTTCTTTTGGCTAAATTTGAGAATTGCTTAAATATGATCAACCTGCATCGAGTTATTGCGAGAAGAGAAAATTAATTTTTCAAGATGAACCAACACCAATTTTCCGTCAAGAGGAGAATTTGTGGTAACGGACTCAGCTCAATCAACCGGGTCAAGCAGGGATGTTGACCAAGTCGATTTCGCACTGGCCCCCACCGTCTCTTCCGCAACGCGGGGCACGCTGCGTGCCCCCGCGGCGCCGTCCTCAAGCGAGGGTTTCACCGCGCAGCCCCCCACAGCTGCCCGCCGCTCGCCGCACCGCCGCCAGCAGCGTTCTCACCAGCGTCGCCCGCGACTCTCGCCGCCTGCTCGTGGGCCCCGCCACTCGCCGCAGCGTTCACTGTGATCGTCGTCGCATGCGCTGCTGCCTGCGGCCACCGCCGACTGCGGTCGCCGCCCACGCGGTTCGCAGGAGAGTTGTTCGAACTGTTTCCTGATTGGGTGAATTATCCTAAGATTAGGTAGAAAAAAAAACCTAAATAAACTTCCAATTCAAAATCAATCCTAACAATAATGTATATAAAACACTAGATTTATCATGGTACTTTAAGATTCTCACCCCTTAAATTCCTTGATGAACTCAACACTCCATGAATCATGATCACACGAAACTGAAGACATGAATTTAGCTACAAGTATATAAGGTGTAAGAGAATACTCTATCAAAGAATAACATCACCACTGTTGTCCACAACAATCTCCATTCGTATGACCAGACTAGGAAGATCCGTTAGCATCCTACCCATAAACTGGTATTATTACTTGGCAAGTTAGATTTAGCCTCTTTTCTTTACAACCGTACCATCATCAACCATGCAAGTACATGATCAAAGTCAACGTTTCCATGCAGTCCATCCTCGGCCACTACCATACATCTATTATTAACTTGAGTTTAAATATTTTAATTTTTTAGTTTAAATTTAATAAATTAATAAATAATTTATCACAATTGATTGGATCATTATAAAATCTTATCGTGGCCAACTAAATATTAAACGTGATGAGAAGCTTAAATAATAAATGATTATATATAGATTAAGCTTGAGGGCACATAACTAACTGACACTCGTATGATTGTAATGTTTCAATTTAATCCCACATTGAAATAAAATTTTGATGGTATATTATTATTAATTGAGAAGTGACTAAAGACTTATGAAACTCCTTTTGAGTTCCTAATCCTTCTCCTTGTAGAAGGTTAGAGGAGAGAAGGATCTCACTAAGCATATTCTCGGCAATTCCTTATATAAGGTCATGTTGATGTACAATCAAACTTAGCCAGACCTATCAGGATGAACAAAGTATACATCATTAAAAGGAAGGGTTCATCAGGAATGAACCATAAAGGGCCAATATTGCCAGGATCAGGATTCCTATGGCCATTATTTTTGTTCTTCATAAAGACTTACATCTAAGGTTCAACCAATGATATTGTATGCAAAAAGTAGGTGATGTTTTGATGCTGATTATGGTGCATAAGAGGATGATCAAGTGAGATTGTCAGTGTTCAATTATCACATGGTTTGTCTTTCGGCGTGCGTTTGGAAATGCGACATTCTGATATGCATTTTAACTATGAATTATTATTTAATAGTTTTTTAAAATCATATTTGATCTAAATGTTAAATTATAAATGTTGATGTTACCTTACGGTAGCATTAGCATTTCAGTAATTACCGAATGTTAATAAATTTTTTTAAATTCTTAAAGTATATTATAATATTATCTAAAATTATAAAATTATCAATTTTATTTAGTTAGAAATTAATATTTTTTTTATAAAAGTTATTTTACATTTATTGATATGATTATAATTTTATTTATAATATATATATATATATAAAGATATATATATATATATATATATATATATATATATATATATATATATATATATATATATATATATATATATATTATATGGATTTTTTGGGTAATTTATAAAAAAAATAGTAATAGGCATTTATCAAATGGTGGCCCTATATTTAGTTTTTAACCAAGGACACCTTTTTTTTTAATCTCAATAATACTCTTGAACTAGGCTATTTCAAATCTGAATAATTCGGAGCTAATTCGATTAGAATCTAGTCAACTCATGTCATATCCCTTCAAATTGGGTTAAGTCTGGTCAAATCTCTTGCATTTAAGGTACACTCATTACAATTGAGTTACATTCATTTAGAGAATCTACTAAAATTTATTAATTTTTATATCAACTTATTCTAAATTTATTATAAATAATTTTTTTTTTATTAACATCAAATTATAGTAGAATTTTTAAACTTTTGATAATTAATTATCCTAAAAATATCTAAAAATACTAATATTAAAATAAGATAGGTAATCAAATTTAAAGTATTTTAATTTTGAGTGTAGCTAAGTTAATATAGGAAGTAGAAAATAAAAAATCTAAGATTCTATGATTAGTTTTATGATGAATTTAAGATAATTTTATATAAAAATTAATTTAGTTTTAACAGTGAATGAGTGTAACTCGAGTATAATAACTTTTTTTAGATAATTTAGAATAAATTTATATAAAAATTAATATATTTTTTAGGATAACTCGAGCTTTAGTTTTATGATGAATTTAGGATAATTTTATATAAAAAATAATATTTTTTTAATGTGTTATGTGAACGGATTTAACTCGAGCATATTGGTTTTTCTACATAATTTATGATACTTTTATATAAAATTTAATATTTTTTAATGATAAGTCAAGTTTTGCAGTTTTATGATGAATTTGCGATGATCTTATATAGAAATTAATATATTTTTAATATGTTATATGAATAAATATAATTCAAGTGCAACCCAAGTGTAATTCAAACTTAATAATTTTTCTAGATAATTTAGGATAATTTTATATAAAAATTAATATACTATAAGGATAACTTAAGTTTTTTTAGTTTTATGATAAATTTAAGATAATTTTATATAAAAATAATATATTTTTAATATATTTTATAAATGAGTATAACTCGAGTGCAATGACTTTTGTGAGTAAATTATGAGAAGAAGGAAGAGGAGGAGAGGGAGGTAGATGAGGGATACGAAGAAAGAGATAAGGAGGTGGTGACAATGGAGTCGAAGGAGGAGGAGGCGATAGAGGAGAAAGTCAACAGAGAGGGAGGAGGAGACGGTAGAGGAGAAAGTCAATGGGGAGGGTGAGAAGGAGAAAGCCAATGGAGAAGGGAAAGAAGCAACAGAGTGGGTGGAAGTGGAGGTGGGGATAATGAAAAAAAATCAAAAGATAATCTAGGGCTTAATTAAATTAACTTGAATAGTTAGAATTTTGTTGAACTAGTTTCAGCTAAAAAAAATTGATGCAATGATTTAAACCTAGTGAAAGAGAAATCATTATCTTTTTTTATGAGAATATTGTGAGTAGTTTTGTTAAAGTCCAAAAAAGGAGCACCCCTTGGTCATAAACTTAGTTGGTTTTGGCTAAGTTGTGTGTTATCTTTGTATATCCATCCGTAAATAGTCAACCTCCTTGAGACCTCTTATGGTCCTATAAAGACCTGCAAAAAAGAAGATGAGATAGAGGAAATGTTTAACTCGGGATTCCACAAGTAATCGTTTCAACAAACACTTAATAAGTAATGCAAATTACAAACATAGATTTCATAAGTTTTGAAGGATCATATGATAAAGGATTTAAGGTAGTTCGTTGTGGTCAAAAGTCTACATAAATACCCAAATAATACTATTATAGAATAAAATAGTGAACTATCCTTAGACACTCTCCTAAAGGCTCATCTAGCCATATACCACCTGGGTAGCTCTTGGGTGTTATATCGGTTGATACTCCTCACCATTCTATGAAACCAAAATACCCCTAGAATGACTATTTGAATTGTTTATTTCTCGATAATTTTACCTCTATACAATGACTATACATAATCTACGTTTACAAGACAGAAACAATCACAAAAGCTAACTAAAATGAGGATGCTAAGTCTATTGTAAGCTCTCTATAAATGTTAATATAAAGCATGAATAAAATTGAAAAATATAGATATACACAAGCATTACATCGAACACTGTATTCATAGATTTGTCTATGATATTTTTGTTGGTCATAGGTGCATTGTAAACCAATCACATAAGTGATAGCACGCGTGACATGATATGCATTCTTTTTACTTATTATATTTTGGTATTTTATCACTTTATATTACTTATTGTGTGTATATATATATATATATATAGTGATATCCATGGATCTGTGCAATGGGAATCAAATCATGATTAGATCATGATAATGAGACCGATTCGCTTTTAAACATAGATCCTAAACAATTTTGATCATAGGTCACTCGAGAGGGACATCGAGATAACCAAACATACTGGTGTACTGTATACCTATATATATGATGGAGACGGTTGGTCTCATAGCTGCTTGTGTGGGGACACTAGGGCTACAATATAGGTGCTCATTGGAGAATGAGTTCATCGATTGATCCGATCACGGAATGTTAGATGGTTAATGATACCTCATTGTCAGATAGGGATTTCATTGTCCTAGTGGTGTATATAGTCCTTAAACTTAAGATACCAAGGATGTCCTGTATGAGTACTCCACTGTTTGATATCAGACTTATAGGTCTAGAAGTTCCAGATCTAGTACAATCGGTTATCGAGAGTGGTAGCCAACTTTACGAGGGATATTGAGTATCAATAGAGGATCATCCGCTCTTGGTGTCATAAGAGGAATATCTCATGTGTTCTCACTCAGACAAATCCCTGGCTAGGGTCGTTCAGATTAAGAGAGAAAGAGTTCTATAGGAGAATCTGATTATAGCGAGACTCGAGGAGAAACCATATGAGCTTGACAGTACCATGCCCTGTATATAGTCTCTAGGGTACTAGATGGATGAGGGACTATAGATACAAGGTAACTGAGGATAGATAGGTCCAATAGATTAGATTCCCTTGTACCATCTAGGGACTACGGTATAGTAGCCTAGTACTGTTAGGATCAAGAGCGCACTAAGAGGGGGGGGGAGGGCGGTGAATTAGTGCAGCGGAAAACTTTTACGATTTTAAAAACCCTTTTTTTGATTAAAGTCGATTCAACGAGAATGAGTTCAACTCAATTAGTTTCGGAAGGAATTTGAGCTTGAACTCTTAAGTGAAAATGCAAGAGAAGACTAAGGTGAATTGCAGTAGTGTAAATCACAAAAATGTAGATTTCGTAAAGTCTTCGTAGAAAGCTGATTTCGGAAGATATTTTTCTTCAAAGTGAATGTAGATATATTTAAAGCACAGTAAGGATTAGAGGTAGTTTGCTATAAAAGAAAGATGCTCAAAGTAAATGCAAACCGAGATTTTAGAGTGGTTCGATCAAGGTGACCTACATCCACTATCGGCTTCCTCCTCCGACGAGGTCACCGGCGTCCATTAGAGGCCTTCCTTTAATAGGAGAAGGCCAACCACCCTTTTACAGCTTTTTTCCTTTTTCCGGGCTTAGGAGACAACCCTTACAAGTTTCACTCCTCTTTAGAATGATCTCAACACTTAGAAAAAAGGAGGAGAACTCTAGCTTTTATAACACTTATAAGGCCTCAAAGGCTCAAGATAATGTCAAGTTTTCATTGCCCTTTCATGCAGGAAAGGGTGAGGTTTATATAAGCCCCAATGAGTTTGAAAATGGAGCCTAAAAGTATCCATTCCCGGATTTTCGGGGTCCTGGCAGTACCACCGCTAGACTAGGGCGGTACCACCGCTTGACAGAGCTCGGAGACCGAGCTCTGGTGGTACCACCGCCTGTCTAGGGTGGTACCACTGCTTAACACAGCTCAGAGACCGAGCTCTGGCGATACTACCACCTGACTGGGGTGGTACCACTACCCATAATTCTTAGGAGACAAAGTCTCTTGGGCGGTGCCACCGTCGGCCAGGAATTTTGGGTCCGAATGGGCTATTCCATTCGGCCCAATTTGGGTCTGTTAAGGGCCCAGATGGCCCCTAATTAAGTTAGTGGGATTACCTCCCAACCCTAACTTAATCTATACTCTAACTATGACAATTACGACATGATTACTGCAATTATGTGTTCTGGTGCGTCAATCGCTTCTTCCCGTGAGCTTCCGGCGAACATCCAATGAACCCTCAGTGATGCTCCAGCGGACTCCCGACAAGCTCCTGGACTTCGCAATGATCTTCTTGGCGAGTTCTGATGAGCTTCTATGGCAAGCTCCTAGACTTCTCAGCTGGTTCCTGCAGAACTTCCGATGAACGTCCAGACTTTTGACGAACTCTCGTACTCCCAACGTGATCTTGATCTTGACTCCGGGACTTCATTTTGCTATATGCCTTGCTATCGTAGTTAATCCTACACATATAAAACATACTTCGATCTAGGCAATTAATACTAAGCATTAATCATGTTTTCCGACATGTCATTGGTACATCGACACTTCATCCGATTCTTCGGCGCATCGTCCTCTCTTGCGGCCTATTGCCCAATCGGCCAGTTAACTTCGTAATTCCGATATCCATGGCGTAATATCCGCTCTTCTTGGCCCGATGTCCGAATCCATGGCCCGAAACCTTCTGTCGATACCTCGACAGATCCATTGGCTCGACGTCCAATATTCTGACATGTTTTCCTCTAGCCCAACATGATTCTTCCTGCTTTAATTGTCTCATCCTGATCGAAGCATCCTGTGTCACTCAAAATGCAGATTAAAACATAAACACTTATCAATTAGTTTCATCATCAAAATCCGAGATTCAACAATCTCCCACTTTTTGATGATGATAATCAATCGACGACGGAGTTAACCTTAACTCCCGGAGTTTAAACAAACTCCCCCTATCAATATGCCATATTGATAGAAACTCTTGGATTCAAAAAATTCAAGCAACATGTCATGATTAAATCATGCATGACATCAACATACTTCTCCCCCTTTGTTATCAACAAAAAGGAGAAGTCAACTATTCAGGTTTTGAGATATCTAAGTTCAATACATTGCATGAAAAATATTGTTACGGTAAGTAACTTTTTTAGCCGTGGCCTCGGGGCCGTCGCGGCTTGGTTCGGGTCCGGAAGGCGGTGATCTCCGTTGGGGCGCTCCTCGAGGTCTCCCGGCGGTCGAGCTCGGTGGTTCGGGTTGGGAGGTCGGTTCGGCAGTTCGGGTCGGCGGTTCGGATCGGCGGCTCGGGTCGGGAGGCAGCTCCGCTGCAGCTTCGGGAAGAGGCGACATCGTCTCGCACCTGCACACAGGTCGGGCCGGGAGCTCGGCCCGACCCCTCCGACGATCAAGTTAGAGAAAGATGTGGAGGGGATTGTGGATGAGGCAGAAGAAGAGCCTCTGAGTGTTTTGTGTCTGAGTGAGTTCCCCCCCTCTGCTTAGGACTCAGGGGTATTTATAGAGGAGGTTTGATGTTGGCGTCTGACATTGCCACTGGGGCTGCGTGGGAGACCGGGGGATCGCAGGGTATGGGCGAGCTTCAACCGTTACCTGCTTCTATCGCGTCCGGCTGTGCTGGGTCAACTGAGGGGGCTGTGGGCTCAGTGAGGCTGACGCCCGGACGCAGACCGTCACCCTCATTGCTCCCCCTGGGGCGCCGCGCCTGTCCACGTGCGGGGGACGTTGCCGGGAGCGGGGAACGTTGCGCGTGAGGCCGAGTGGCCGAGGCAGCGAGGCTGCTAGCTGGCTGCGCGTGAGGCCGAGGAGCCGAGGCAGCGAGGCAGCAAGGCAGTAAGGCAGCGTGCTAGCTGCGCGTGAGGCCGAGTGGCCGAGGCAGCGTAGTGCTTGCTGGCTGCGCACGAGGCCGAGTGGCCGAGGCAGCGTAGTGCTTGCTGGCTGCGGACGAGGCCGAGGAGCCGAGGCAGCGAGGCAGCAAGGCAGTAAGGCAGCGTGCTAGCTGCGCGTGAGGCCGAGTGGCCGAGGCAGCGAGGCTGCTAGCTGGCTGCGCGCAAGGCCGAGTGGCCGAGGCAGCGAGGCAGCGTGTTGGCTGCGCATGAGGCCGAGTGGCCGAGGCTGCAAGGCAGCGTGTTGGCTGCGCATGAGGCCGAGTGGCCGAGGCTGCAAGGCAACGTGTTGGCTGCGCATGAGGCCGAGTGGCCGAGGCTGCAAGGCAGCGTGTTGGCTGCGCATGAGGTGGGGCCTGCCATTTTTTGTCATATCATATGCCCCCCCCCCCCCGAAAGGAGCTATGCGTCGGTTCTTGCATGCAGGGGGTCCGATGCATGGCTTTTTACTTCAGGTGGGCTGGTCATGCATATCCGAGGCGTATGACGTAAGCGGGCTAGCCGCGCGGACGTGTCTCGTGCAACATGGGGCCGAGGTGCGCAACTCAGTCAGGAAGCCGAGCAGGGTTGGACTCGGGGCCGATGGAGCCGATGAGGGCTGAGGAGCACAGCGTAGGCGGGGTGACCGCGCAGGTGTGGTCCCGGGATGGCGTAGAGCCGAGGGCCGAGGAGCACAACGCAGGCGGGGTGACCGCGCAGGTGTGGTCTCAGGATGGCGTAGAGCCGAGGGCCGAGGAGCACAACGCAGGCGGTTTGACCGCGCAGGTGTGGTCTCGGGAGGCGTAAAGCCGAGGGTCGAGGAGCACAATGCCGGCGGGGTGACCGTGTAGGTGTGATTTCGAGAGGCGTAGAGCCGAGGGTCGAGGAGCACAACGCCGGCGGGGTGACCGCGCAGGTGTGATCTCGAGAGGCGTAGAGCCGAGGGCCGAGGTGCACAACGCAGGCGGGGTGACCGCGTAGGTGTGATCTCGGGAGGCGTAGAGCCGAGGGCCGAGGAGCACAACGCAGGCGGGGTGACCGCGCAGGTGTGGTCCCGGGATGGCGTAGAGCCGAGGGTCGAGGAGCACAACGCCGGCGGGGTGACCGTGTAGGTGTGATCTCGAGAGGCGTAGAGCCGAGGGTCGAGGAGCACAACGCCGGCGGGGTGACCGCGCAGGTGTGATCTCGAGAGGCGTAGAGCCGAGGGCCGAGGTGCACAACGCAGGCGGGGTGACCGCGTAGGTGTGATCTCGGGAGGCGTAGAGCCGAGGGCCGAGGAGCACAACGCAGGCAGGGTGACCGCGCAGGTGTGGTCCCGGGATGGCGTAGAGCCGAGGGCCGAGGAGCACAACGCAGGCGGGGTGACCGCGCAGGTGTGGTCTCGGGATGGCGTAGAGCCGAGGGCCGAGGAGCACAACGCAGGCGGGGTGACCGCGCAGGTGTGGTCTCGGGATGGCGTAGAGCCGAGGGCCGAGGAGCACATCGTAGGCGGGTTGGCCGCGCAGGTGTGGTCTCGGGATGGCGTAGAGCCGAGGGCCGAGGAGCACAACGCAGGCGGGGTGACCGCGCAGGTGTGGTCTCGGGATGGCGTAGAGCCGAGGGCCGAGGAGCACAACGTAGGCGGGTTGGCCGCGCAGGTGTGGTCTCGGGATGGCGTAGAGCCGAGGGGATGGCGTAGAGCCGAGGGCCGAGGAGCACAACGTAGGCGGGTTGGCCGCGCAGGTGTGGTCTCGGTATGGCGTAGAGCCGAGGGCCGAGGAGCACAACGCAGGCGGGGTGACCGCGCAGGTGTGGTCTCGGGATGGCGTAGAGCCGAGGGGATGGCGTAGAGCCGAGGGCCGAGGAGCACAACGTAGGCGGGTTGGCCGCGCAGGTGTGGTCTCGGTATGGCGTAGAGCCGAGGGCCGAGGAGCACAACGCAGGCGGGGTGACCGCGCAGGTGTGGTCTCGGGATGGCGTAGAGCCGAGGGCCGAGGAGCACAACGCAGGCGGGGTGACCGCGCAGGTGTGGTCTCGGGATGGCGTAGAGCCGAAGAGCCGAGGAACACGACGCAGGCGGGGTGACCGCGCTGGTGTGTTCTCGGGTTGGCGTAAAGCCGAAGAGCCGAGGAGCACGACGCAGGCAGGTTGGCCACGCTGGTGTGGTCTCGGGATGGCGTAGAGCCGAAGAGCCGAGGAGCACGACGCAGGCGGGGTGACCGCGCAAGCGTGGTCTCGGGTGGTACGGAGCCAAAGGGGGTGTCCTCGAGCATTAAGCGACCGAGGAGGCCTCGGGCATTATGCGACCGAGGTGGCGGCCTCGGGCATTACGCGACCGAGGTGGTGGCCTCGGCAAGCGTGGAGCCGAGGCACTCGGCGCAGGCAGGTTGCGGCCGAGGGATGTAACCCAGGTGGGCAAGGTAGTGGATATGGCCGAGGAGTTCGGCGCGGGCAGGCTGGCCGTGCAGACATGTCTCGGGGTTTATGGAGCCGAGGGGCACGACGCGGGCGTACTGGCGGCACTGGTCTGTCTCGGGAACATGGAACCAAGGAGCACGACGCAGGCGGCTGGCGGCGCAGGTGTGGTCTCGGGCATTACGCGACCGAGGAGCACGACGCAGGCGGGCAGACCGCGCAGGCGTGGTCGCAAGGGCCATGCGACCGAGTAGCACGACGTAAGCGGGCAGGACGCGAGGACGTGGACTCGGGCACCATGCGGTCGAGGTACACGATAGAGGCGGACAGGCTGCGCCGAGGTAGTTCTCGACAGTGATTGGCCGAGGTGCTCGGTGCAGGCAGGCTGCGACCGAGGGACACCTCTCAGGCGGGCAGGCCGCGCTGAGGTGGGGTTTCAGCAGAGAGTTGCCGAGTTGCTCGGTGCAGGCAGGCTGCGACCGAGGTACACCGCTCAGGGGGGCAGGCCGCGCTGAGGTGGGATTTCGGCAGAGAGTTGCCGAGGTGCTCGGTGCAGGCAGGCTGCGACCGAGGTACACCGCTCAAGGGGGCAGGCCGCGCTGAGGTGGGATTTCGGCAGAGAGTTGCCGAGGTGCTCGGTGCAGGCAGGCTGCGACCGAGGTGGTGGGCTCGGCAAGCATGGAGCCGAGGCGTTTGGCGCAGGCAAGCCGCGGTCGAGGGGCGTGGACCAGGTGGATAGGGCCGTGGAGTTCGGCACGGGCAGGCTGGCCGCGCAGACGTGTCCCGGGGTTTATGGAGCCGAGGGGCACGACGCGGGCGTACTGGCGGCACTGGTCTGTCTCGGGAACATGGAGCCAAGGAGCACGACGCAGGCGGGGTGACCGCGCAGGCGTGGTCGCGAGGGTCATGCGACCGAGTAGCACGATCAGGCGGGCAGGACGCTAGGACGCGGCCTTGGGCACCACGCGGCCGAGGAACACGACAGGCGGTCGGGCCGTGCTGAGGTGGGTCTCGGCAGAGATTGGCCGAGGTGCTCGGTGCAGGCAGGCTGCGACCGAGGGACACCGCTCAGGCGGACAGGCCGCGCCGAGGTAGATCTCGGTAGTGATTGGCCGAGGTGCTCGGTGCAGGCAGGCTGCGATCGAGGGACACCGCTCAGGCGGGCAGGCCGCGCTGAGGTGGGATTTCGGCAGAGAGTTGCCGAGGTGCTCGGTGCAGGCAGGCTGCGACTGAGGTACACCGCTCAGGGGGGCAAGCCGCGCTGAGGTGGGATTTCGGCAGAGAGTTGCCGAGGTGCTCGGTGTAGGCAGGCTGCGACCGAGGTGGTGGGCTCGGCAAGAATGGAGCCGAGGCGTTCGGCGCAGGCAAGCCGCGGTCGAGGGGCGTGGACCAGGTGGATAGGGTCGTGGAGTTCGGCACAGGCAGGCTGGCCGCGCAGACGTGTCCCGGGGTTTATGGAGCCGAGGGGCACGACGCGGGCGTACTGGCGGCACTGGTCTGTCTCGGGAACATAGAGCCAAGGAGCACGACACAGGCAGGGTGACCGCGCAGGCGTGGTCGCGAGGGTCATGCGACCGAGTAGCACGATCAGGCGGGCAGGATGCTAGGACGCGGCCTCGGGCACCACGCGGCCGAGGAACACGACAGGCGGTCGGGCCATGCCGAGGTGGGTCTCGGCAGAGATTGGCCGAGGTGCTCGGTGCAGGCAGGCTGCGACCGAGGGACACCGCTCATGCGGACAGGCCGCGCCGAGGTAGATCTCGGTAGTGATTGGCCGAGGTGCTCGGTGCAGGCAGGCTGCGATCGATGGACACCGCTCAGGCGGGCAGGCCGCGCTGAGGTGGGATTTCGACAGAGAGTTGCCGAGGTGCTCGGTGCAGGCAGGCTGCGACTGAGGTACACCGCTCAGGGGGGCAAGCCGCGCTGAGGTGGGATTTCGGCAGAGAGTTGCCGAGGTGCTCGGTGTAGGCAGGCTGCGACCGAGGTGGTGGGCTCGGCAAGAATGGAGCCGAGGCGTTCGGCGCAGGCAAGCCGCGGTCGAGGGGCGTGGACCAGGTGGATAGGGCCGTGGAGTTCGGCACGGGCAGGCTGGCCGCGCAGACGTGTCCCGGGTTTTATGGAGCCGAGGGGCACGACGCGGGCGTACTGGCGGCACTGGTCTGTCTCGGGAACATAGAGCCAAGGAGCACGACGCAGGCGGGGTGACCGCGCAAGCGTGGTCGCGAGGGTCATGCGACCGAGTAGCACGATCAGGCGGGCAGGACGCTAGGACGCGGCCTCGGGCACCACGCGGCCGAGGAACACGACAGGCGGTCGGGCCGTGCCGAGGTGGGTCTCGGCAGAGATTGGCCGAGGTGCTCGGTGCAGGCAGGCTGCGACCGAGGGACACCGCTCAGGCGGACAGGCCGCGCCGAGGTAGATCTCGGCAGTGATTGGCCGAGGTGCTCGGTGCAGGCAGGCTGCGACCGAGGGACACCGCTCAGGCGGGCAGGCCGCGCTGAGGTGAGATTTCGGCAGAGAGTTGCCGAGGTGCTCAATGCAGGCAGGCTGCGACCGAGGTACACCGCTCAGGGGGGCAGGCCGCGCCGAGGTAGATCTCGGCAGTGATTGGCCGAGGTGCTCGGTGCAGGCAGGCTGCGACCGAGGGACACCGCTCAGGCGGGCAGGCCGCGCTGAGGTGGGATTTCGGTAGAGAGTTGCTGAGGTGCTCGGTGCAGGCAGGCTGCGACCGAGGTAGTGGGCTGCTTGCTGCGCATGAGGCCGAGTGGCCGAGGCAGCGTGCTGGCTGCACACGGGGCCGAGGGGCCGAGGCAGCGCGCTGTTTGCTGCGCATGAGGCCGAGGAGCCGAGGCAGCGAGGCTGCTAGGCAGCGTGCTACTTGCTGCGCATGAGGCCGAGGAGCCGAGGCAGCGAGGCTGCTAGGCAGCGTGCTACTTGCTGCGCATGAGGCCGAGTGGCCGAGGCAGCGAGGCTGCTAGGTAGCGTGCTACTTGCTGCGCATGAGGCCGAGTGGCCGAGGCAGCGAGGCTGCTTGCTGGCTGCGCATGAGGCCGAGTGGCCGAGGCAGCGTGTTGGCTGCTTGCTGGCTGCGCGTGAGGCCGAGGAGCCGAGGCAGCGAGGCAGCAGCGTGTTGGAGTGAACAGAGCTTACCTTAACAGGGTTCTTGGGGGAGAAGAAGGACGACCTCCAGTTGTTGATGAGGCCTTCATCAATGATGACGAAGCCTTGGATGTAGTCGAACCTTTCGCTCCGGTGGGCGCTGTGGAGCGAGACGAGGAGCTCCTGGTCTCTAGTGAAGGCCGCGAAGTCGGAGTACAGTACTCGGATCCATCTCACCCCGTGAGGAGCTGTCTCTAGTGCAATCCGGGCTCTGATGATGATCCCAAACTGTCCCTGACCACCGAGAACTCCATGGAACAGCTCTGAGTTCTGCTCTTCTGAGCATGTTATCAGCTCGTCCTTGCCTGTGACCATATCGAGATCGTGGACATTGCTGATCTGAGGTCCGTGGTGAAAGGCTTGCCTGCTTACGCCGGCGTTGGAGAGGGTGCTGCCGACCGACAAGTAGAGGTAGTCGGTCCACGACTTGGGCGCGAGGCCGTCGTTGGCTAGCGTCCAGTTCAACACATCGACCTGGAGATCACCCCCCGAGGCGTCGACATAGTGCTCGCCCGTGGACGGCGAGCACGTCGGCTCCGGGCGGGGCGCGATCCGGCCGCGACTCATCTGGACCACGACGCCGTCCGGCGAGAGCGTCTGGCCCTTGATCGAGTGGCCGTGTCCCCTAGCGGAGACCGGCAACCAGCGGGCCGCGCGCGTGGGACCGAGGGGCCGACGCGGGCGGAGGTGCGCGGGGGCCGAGCCGCGCGCGTGGGGGTCGAGGAGCCGGGACGCGCGGGCTGGCCGCGCGCGTGGGGCCGAGGCAGGCGAGGCGCGCGGGGCCGAGCCGCGCGCTTGGCCGAGGAGCCGAGACCGGCCCCAGAAGTCACTGCTGCTGGTGCAGGTCGGCTGCAGTGGAGCGACTAAGGAGAAAGCTAATGTACCGTCGTTTCCGGGGCCCTCCTTCTAGCGCCATTATGTTACGGTAAGTAACTTTTTTAGCCGTGGCCTCGGGGCCGTCGCGGCTTGGTTCGGGTCCGGAAGGCGGTGATCTCCGTTGGGGCGCTCCTCGAGGTCTCCCGGCGGCCGATCTCGGTGGTTCGGGTCGGGAGGTCGGTTCGGCAGTTCGGGTCGGCGGTTCGGATCGGCGGCTCGGGTCGGGAGGCAGCTCCGCTGCAGCTTCGGGAAGAGGCGACACCGTCTCGCACCTGCACACAGGTCGGGCCGGGAGCTCGGCCCGACCCCTCCGACGATCAAGTTAGAGAAAGATGTGGAGGGGATTGTGGATGAGGCAGAAGAAGAGCCTCTGAGTGTTTTGTGTCTGAGTGAGTTCCCCCCCTCTGCTTAGGACTCAGGGGTATTTATAGAGGAGGTTTGATGTTGGCGTCTGACATTGCCACTGGGGCTGCGTGGGAGACCGGGGGATCGCAGGGTATGGGCGAGCTTCAACCGTTACCTGCTTCTATCGCGTCCGGCTGTGCTGGGTCAACTGAGGGGGCTGTGGGCTCAGTGAGGCTGACGCCCGGACGCAGACCGTCACCCTCATTGCTCCCCCTGGGGCGCCGCGCCTGTCCACGTGCGGGGGACGTTGCCGGGAGCGGGGAACGTTGCGCGTGAGGCCGAGTGGCCGAGGCAGCGAGGCTGCTAGCTGGCTGCGCGTGAGGCCGAGGAGCCGAGGCAGCGAGGCAGCAAGGCAGTAAGGCAGCGTGCTAGCTGCGCGTGAGGCCGAGTGGCCGAGGCAGCGTAGTGCTTGCTGGCTGCGCACGAGGCCGAGTGGCCGAGGCAGCGTAGTGCTTGCTGGCTGCGGACGAGGCCGAGGAGCCGAGGCAGCGAGGCAGCAAGGCAGTAAGGCAGCGTGCTAGCTGCGCGTGAGGCCGAGTGGCCGAGGCAGCGAGGCTGCTAGCTGGCTGCGCGCAAGGCCGAGTGGCCGAGGCAGCGAGGCAGCGTGTTGGCTGCGCATGAGGCCGAGTGGCCGAGGCTGCAAGGCAGCGTGTTGGCTGCGCATGAGGCCAAGTGGCCGAGGCTGCAAGGCAGCGTGTTGGCTGCGCATGAGGTGGGGCCTGCCATTTTTTGTCATATCAAACATAATATCCATTTTTATCATCATGCAAGCTAGCAAAAATTTAGAAAGTGCTACATCATATTAGAACATGCAAGCTATCAAGTTTTAGATATGCAAGGTAGTAAGATAGCATGTTCTACATCATACAAGCTAGCAAAATTTATCATCATTTTAGAAAGTGTAAGCTAGCAATTTTCTATCGCTTTACAACATGCATAATCACCAAATCATCATTAATTTTAAAGATGCGCATGACTGTAAATTTTACAAGTTTGTATTTTTGCTTTTTAAGATAGGCAAGCTAGTGATTTTCAAGATAGCAAGCTCTTTCTTCTCTTTTGAGAAGTGTCATTTTTGCTTCATTTGCAAAGTGCAAGCTAGCAAATTTTACATATATGAAAGTTGGTAAAGTTTTACATGTTCGGATCAAGAGTGCACTAAGAGGGGGAGGGGGGCGAATTATTGCAGCAGAAAACTTTTGTGATTTAGAAGGCTTATTGCGATTAAAGCCGATTTAATAGGAATGGTTTCAACTCAATCCTTTTGGAAGAACTTCGAACTTGAAACCTTTTGGGAAAGAGCAAGAGAAGACTAAGGTGATTTGCAGTAATGCAAATCACACAACTGAAAAACGTCGGTTTTGTAAAGCTTTTGTACAAGTAAAACCGATTTTGGAAAATATTTACATCAAAGCGAATGTGGACGTATTTAAAGCACAGTAATGAGGAGAGGCAGTTTGCTATAAAGAAAAGATACTCAAAGTAAATGCAAACCGAGATTTTAGAGTGGTTCGGTCAATCACGACCTACATCCACTTTTAGCTTCCTCCTCCGACGAGGTCACCGGTGTCCACTAGAGGCCTTCCTTCAATAGGTGAAGGCCAACCACCCTTTTACAGCTTTTCTCCTTTTGACGGGCTTAGAAGATAATCCTTATAAGTTTTCACTCCTCTCATGAATGATCAACAATTAGAAAGAAAGAAAGAGGAGAACTCTAACTTTTACAACACTTTTAAGGCCTCAAGACTCAAGATTAATGCAAGTTTTTCATTACCTTTCCTGCAGGAAAGGATAGGGTTTATATAGGCCCCAATGAATTTGAAAATAGAGCCTAAAAGTGTCCATTCCTGGATTTCCGGGGTCCTGACGGTACCACCGCCATAATTGGGTAGTACTACCGCCTGTCATCTATCACTGAGCGGTACTACCACTCAGTTTGGGTGGTACTACCACCTGATAGAGCTCGGAGACCGAGCTCTGGCGATACCACCGCTTGATTGGGGCGGTACCACCGTTGGCAGTAATAACTGCCGACGGTATCATCGCCTGACAGGGGTGGTACTACCACCCAGAATCCCTTGGAGACCGAGTCTCCTAGGCAGTGCCACCACCGGCCAGGAATTCTTAGTCTGAATGGGTTGTTTCATTCGGCCCAATTTGGGTATGTTAAGGGCTCAGTTGGCCCCTGATTAAGTTAGTGGGATCACCTCCTAATCCTAATTTAATCTACACTCTAACTATGATAATTAAGACATCATTACTGTAATTCGTGTTCTGGCGCATCAATCGCTCTTCCAGCGAACTTCCGATGAACATCCGACGAACCCTTGGCGATGCTCCTGCGGACTCCCGACAAGCTCCTAGACTTCGCTATGATCTTTTTGGCGAGTTTCGATAAGCTTCTTTGGCAAGCTCCTGGACTTCTCGGATGGTTCCCGTAGAACTTCCGACGAATGTCTGGACTTCCGACGAACTCTCGAACTCCCAATGTGATCTTGGTCTTGACTCCGGCATAACACCTACTGCATGTCTTACTACCATCATAGTTAATCCTGCACATTTTTCTCAATATATATATTAGATCAACAAATGACAATTGACTTCATCATCAAAATTCGAGATTCAACAATCTCTTCCTTTTTGATGATGACAATCAATTGATGATAGAGTTTAACTCCCCCTATCTATATATGAGAAATGTCATTCTTGAATTCAAAGCCTTTGAATTCAAGAGACATCTTAATAAGTTAAGTTTATTTAAACTTATCAATACACCCATCGTGATTCCTATCATGATGATGTCAAGGCATGACATCCATTTTCAAGTCTTATATTTCAAATATGAATGATAACAATCATAGCAATTCATTCTATGATAAGATATCAAGTTGTAAACTTACAAGTTAAGTTCTAGATATCTTATCATAATGTAAACATTTCAAGCAATTCATTCTATCATCAATTTACCACATATTTCTCCCCCTTTGTCATCAACAAAAAGGAGAACGATTCAACAATAAATGCAAGTGTGATAAAAATTCATATCATAAAAAAAACTCATACCAATTATTTTTAAAGCATTCATTTCATGGTATCATTCAAAAGTTCTCACATTAAACATATAGCTTTTATTACTTCTTCCCTTTTATTTATCATCAAAACTTTGCATGAAGGAGGAAAGTAAGGAGGAAAAGCCATTGAGAACCAACTTTGAATGAAGTTAAGATCGATAAGATAGTTTCATTATGCTTCATTTTACACAAGGATCAAGATAGACAAGTGAAATTAAATCCTTGCAAGTGTTCATCTCAAAAAAAAAATTCTTCTATCATCAAAGAGGAATTTATATGAAAGAATCATTATATCAAATTCATTTCTTAATTAAAATTCACAAACGATAAATCCATGAGAGTTGCATTTGTCAATTAATTCCATCATTAAATGATGGAGTATAGATATGAAATAAATTCGATATGGCATAGGCTCATAAAAGCTCCATTCAAGAAATACATTAAGTCCAGAAGAAAATATAACAAAATCATGCATTTGGAGAATGTTTTGTCATAGCTTTTCAATTACAATCATAAAGGTAAACATGTTCATCATCATGAAAATTTTTAGCATGAAGGCACAAAATTTCCAACATGTTATTGAAGCACACAATCTCTCCTGTCATGAAATTTGGAGCATCCACTACCAAGGTACCATCTCTTGCTCCTAGCTTGTGATGGTATACGTTTCTACAAAAGAGGATGATGTTTAGGTACCCATTTGATCTTGGGTGCCTCAAAAACTAATCTAAATTGCTTATCATATTGCATGAAATTCTTTATGGTTCCTTGAGGAACTCAAATCAATTTGTTTGGACTAACCTTCTTGAATGGACAATGATAAGCTCTATGTCCATGTTTGCAATAAAAGTTGCATTTATTTTGGTGCGAAATATGCAAGATATGACCTTTAATGAAGGTGGTTGGATTTTGGTGAGAGCTTCTCACAAAGCCGATTCCACTTCTTTTATGAACATGACCCTTATTGGTAAGGATCATGTTCAAGGACTTGCTACTAACTTTAAATTTCTTCAAGGTATCCTTGAGTAGCAAGTTTTCCTTTTGGCATATTTCTAAATCATGACATTTCATACATGGAGCTAAACTATCATTATGCTCAATTTTTAATTTATCAAAATTACTAACAAGAGTATTATGCTCCTTTTTTAATAATTTATATTTTTTACTAATTATTTTGTATTAATCAAATAAATCATGGAAAGTATTTAATAATTCATCAAATGATAAATCTGCATCAATTAAATTTGTTACCTCCTCTCCAATTGCCATTAGTGCATAATGAGCAACTTGCTCGGTGTTGGGCTCCTCTTCTTCGGATGCGCTTGAGTTATCCCATGTTGCTTTGAGCGCCTTCATCTTTGGTGTTTTCTTCTTGGCTTAGGGACATTCACTTTTATAGTGTCCCGACTTTTTGCATTCATAGCAAATTACTTGGTCTTTCTTGGGTTCAAATTTATTTTTAGTGTCATTTTTAAATTTTTTTCTTTAAATAATTTTTTTGAATTTTCTTGTTAAAAGTGCCAAGTCATCATCAAAGTCCTCATCACTTGAGTTTTCTCTCAAGTGGTTTTCTTGAGTTCTAAGTGTCATATCCTTCCTATTCTTTGGAAGGGTATCCTCATGCTCTTCATGAGCTTTGCATGTCATTTCATAGATCATTAGTGACCCAATTAATTCTTCAAGAGGAAAGTTGTTTAAATCTTTGGCCTCTTGGATGGCCGTGACTTTAGGGTCTCAACTATTTGGAAGGGATCTTAAAATTTTATTAACGAGCTCAAAATCCGAAAAACTTTTACTGAGTCCTTTCAGACCATTGACGACATCCATAAAATGGGTGTACATATCTCCTATGGTCTCACTCGGTTTCATTCGAAATAGTTCATAAGAATGTACCAAAAGGTTGATTTTTAACTCTTTCACTCTATTCGTGCCTTCATGAGTCACTTTGAGTGTGTGCCAAATATCAAAAGCAATTTCACAAATCGAAACATGATTGAACTCATTCTTATCTAGTGCGCAAGATAAGGCATTCAAAGCCTTTGCATTTAGAGCAAAAGTCTTCTTCTCCAATTCATTCTAATCGACCATTGGAAGAGAAGACTTTTGAAATCCATTTTCTACAATATTCCAAAGCTCAAAATCCATGGAAATAAGGAAGATCCTCATTCGAGTCTTCCAATAGGTGTAATCCGTTTCATTGAACATGGGTGGACATGTAATAGAGTGATCCTCTTGGTTTCCGACAAATGCCATCTCTCTTGGGTTTTAATCCAACTGAGAGTGAACCTTGCTCTGATACCAATTGTTAGGATTAAGAGCACACTAAGGGGGGAGGGGGGGTGAATTAGTGCAGCGAAAAACTTTTACGATTTAAAAGACTTATTGTAATTAAAGCTGATTTAATTGGAATGGTTTCAACTCAATCCTTTTGGAAGAACTTTGAACTTGAAACCTTTCGGGAAAGAGCAAGAAAAGACTAAGGTGATTTGCAGCAATGCAAATCACATAACTGAAAAACATTGGTTTCGTAAAGCTTTCGTACAAGCAAAATCAATTTTGGAAAATGTTTACGTCAAAGCGAATGTGGACGTATTTAAAGCACAGTAAGGAGGAGAGACAGTTTGTTATAAAGGAAAGATGCTCAAAGTAAATGTAAACCGAGATTTTAGAGTAGTTCGGTCAATCGTAACCTACATCCACTTTTGGCTTCCTCCTCCGACGAGATCACCAGTGTCCACTAGAGGCCTTCCTTCAATACGCGAAGGTCAACCACCCTTTTACAACTTTTCTCCTTTTGACGGGCTTAGGAGACAACCCTTATAAGTTTTCACTCATCTCTTGAATGATCAACACTTAGAAAGAAAGAAAGAGGAGAACTCTAGCTTTTACAACACTGTTAAGGCCTCAAGACTCAAGATTAAAGCAAGTTTTTTTGTTATATTTCCTGCAAAAAAGGGTGGGGTTTATATAGGCCCTAATGAGTTTGAAAATGAAGCCTAAAAGTGTCCATTCCCGGATTTTCAGGATCCTAGTGGTACCATTGTCATAACTGGGTGGTACTATCGCCTGTCATCTGTCACTGAGCGGTACTACCGCTCAATCTGATGGTACTACCGCTTGATAGAGCACGAAGATCGAGCTCTGGTGGTACCACCGCTTGATTGGGGTGGTACCACCATTGGTAGTAATAACTATCGGCAGTACCACCGCTTGACAGGGGTGGTACTACTGCCCAGAATCCTTGGGAGATCGAGTCTCCTAGGCAGTGCCACCACCGGCCAAGAATTCTGGGTCCGAATGGGTTATTCCATTTGGCCCAATTTGGGACTATTAAGGGCCCAGTTGGCTCCTAATTAAGTTAGTAGGATCACCTCCTAATCCTAACTTAATCTACACTCTAACTATAACAATTAAGACCTCATTACTGTAATTCATGTTCCGATGCGTCAATCGCTCTTCCGGCGAGCTTCCGGCGAACTTCTGGCGAACATCCGACGAACCCTCAGCGATGCTCCTATGGACTCCCGACAAGTTCCTGGACTTCGCGATGATCTTCTTGGCGAGTTCTGACGAGCTTCTTTGGCAAACTCCTGGACTTCTTGGATGGTTCCCGTAGAACTTCCGACGAACGTTCAGACTTCCGACGAACTCTCGAACTCCCAACGTGATCTTGGTCTTGACTCCGGCATAACACCTGTTGTATGTCTTACTACCATTGTAGTTAATCTTGCACACTTTTCTCAATATATAGATTAGATCAACAAATGACAATTGACTTCATCATCAAAATTCGAGATTCAACATTACATCTTTTGAGATAAGCGAGTTTTTGCTTCTCTTTATGATGTCCAAACTAGCAACTGTTGCTTTTCTTTGCGATGCACAAGTTAGCAAATTTTGCTTCATTCTTGAGTTGTGCAAGCTAGCATCTTTCTCTTTGAGATGTGTACATTAGCAACTCTTTCTCCCCCTTTGTCATTGTCAAAAAGAGGGGAAGAATACAATTTTATCATTCTTTTCCCTTTACATCAATTTTCACATTACGAGAAAAATAAATTTGCATTATAAACATAATCTCATGTTTATCATTCAAGCTAGCATATATTTTTTGTTTTCTTTTGCAATGTGCAAGCTAACAATCTCCTTTTTCTTTTGCTATAATGATTCAATCATATCATGCGATATGCAAATCATAAAAATTTCAAATCATGATGGTATCAAGAAGTTAAATTACATCCTGCTATGCATGATCATAACATTATATTTGTATGCATCAAAATAATATCAAGAGTATTTCATGCATAATTTTATATTATCACATTCATTTCATCTCATCAAGAAAAATTAATTGAGTGATGAATATAAGAAGTTATACAAAGACAAAAAAAATCATGTCATGTGAATACCAAAAGACATGATTCATTTTGACACATCTCCTCTTAAATAAAATACCAAGAAAAATTGTAGGGGTAAAAAGAAGAGATCTTGATTCAAAAAAAATTTCAAGTAATTCGAAGAATTTAAGATTATGATTTGAATAAAACTCATTCAAATTCAAATTGTCAAATCAAAATCATTTTCAAGAGATTCATAAAAAGAAAAATATAGATAGATTCATTAATCTCTCCATTCATCATGAATCATAAAAATTATAATTTCAAAAAAAAAGATTGATATGGATAAATCTCAGTAAGAAGATACAAGAACCCATAACAAGAGATCCTGTTTCATAAATGATTTCAAGTAATAAATTACGAAAAATTAAGATCATGATTTCGATAAAAACCCATTAAATTTAAATCATTTTCATAATCCATGAGATTCATGAAAATCGATAAAGTCTGAAAAATAAATTTTTCAAGGAGAAACCTTTCCTCTTTTAGTTGTTTCAATTCATGTGATTTATTTCATTCAAGCATGTCCTTTTTTTTATTTATGCCAAATAAAAATATGCATCAATATTTAGGATCAAAAAATAAATTTCATCATAAAAACTATCATCTTACTTATAACCGAAAAAGTCACTTTTATTATAGTAAAAATCGATAATTCATAAATCACAAAAATCATCATGCATCATTTCGAAAGATAAATTTATTAGGCATGATATCATCAAACATAATTTCATAAGGTATTTTTAATCAAAATCATTTTATTTATCATAAACATATAATTTTCATGAATATTTTCAAAATTACTAGAATGATAAGCATGATTCCTAATTTTTGCATTTTTATTATTAAACATGTAATTTTAAAGAAAATTAATTCTAAACTAAATTAAAAAAATGCATCATGAAAAGCATCATGTAATTTCAAAATAAATTAGGGGGATTTTGATTACCTCATCGTCGAAAGCCGTTAAGGCGTAGTTTGCCACCTCGCCTTTGTTGATTTTCTGCCCGTCTTCGGAGGAGCTCGATTCATCCCAATTTGTATTCTTCTTCTTGTGTTCAAAGCAAGTAGATACATTCTTTTTATTCTTTTTAAGTTCATTTTTAATTTTCGATTCTTGTTTTAAAATTTTCATTGAAAGTTCAAGTTCACCATCACTTGAGCTAATGCTCGAGTAGTCTTCGATTGTTCTTAGTCTGAAATCCTTCCTGTCCTTTGGAAGGTGGTTTTCAAGTTCTTTACGTGCATTGCATGTCATTTCATAGGTTATCAATGACCCGATAAGTTCTTCGATAGAGAAATGGTTCAAATCTTTTGATTCTTATAAAGCCATTACTTTTGAATCCCAAGTTTTAAAAAGTGAGCGTAAAACTGCTAGTCATAGGTGCCCAGCAAGCCAATCACGTGAGTGATGACATGTGTGACTTGATACATAATCTTTTTGCTTGTTATATTTTGGCATATATCACTTTATAACTATTGTATATATGCATATATATATTGTGATGTCCTTGGATTTTTGCAATGGGAATCGGATCGTGATGAGATCACGATAATAAGATCGATTCACCTTTAAACATAGATCCTAATTAATCTCGATCACAGGTTACTCGAGAGGGACATCGTGATAACCGGACAAACTGGTGTGCTATATTCCCGTCCATATGATGGATGCAGCTGGTCTCACAACTGCTCATGTAGGGACACTAGGGATACAGTACAAGTGCTCATTAGAGAATGAGTTCACTGATCGATCCGCTTATGGAATGCTAGATGGTTGATGATGCCTTATGTTAGGATCAGAGCGGCACTAAGAGGGGGGGGGGGGTGAATTAGTGCAGCGGTAAAGTGCGATAAACTTTTGACAATTTAAATACTTTCGGAAACTTCGTACGATAAAAGTAACGTTTTTGTTTGAAATCGTTTCGATTGCATTTTAACTTGAAGGGATAAGTAAGACGGAGAAAAAGAAGTAGAGCATTAAAGTGCAAATGGTTTGCAGTAATGTAAATGACAATAAGTAAATGCAAACCAGAGATCACGCCGATTTTACAGTAGTTCGGTCAAATGACCTACATCCACTTGCGAGGCCCCTCTTCGATGAGGCTCCCACCTTCCACTAGCAAATCTTCTTGAAGGGGAAGGGTAAATACCCCTCTTACAACTTTTTATAAGCGGTTCACTCTCTTACAGATTTTCAGCAAGAAAGAAGGAGGTGAACACTAGCAAATTGAAAACAAGACTAGCAAAGACTCTTCTAAGATCTTTCTCTCAATCAATTGCTTCTCAAAAAGTTGTAATCTCAGCTGAGATTTGAGGGGTATTTATAGGCCTCAAGAGGATTCAAATTTGGGCTCCAAATTTGAATTCTCTTTGGATTCCCGATGCTGGCGGTGCCATCGCCTGTCAGTGTCAGACACTGATAGTGGACGAGCGGTGCCATCGCCTGGCTCTCGGGTGCTGGGCGGTGCAACCGCCCAGTCTGGTGGTGCCACCGCCAGACCCTTCGGTTCACTGATTGGGCTTCAAATTTAGCCCAAACCAAGTCTAATTTTGGGCCCAGTTGGCCCCTAACCAGGATATAGGATTATCTCTTAATCCTAATCCTAATTATAAGTGAACTACATAACACAAAAACATCCTAAGCAAGTTTTCAACCGCGAACGTCGAGTCTTGTTCCGACGAGCTTTCCGACGAACTTCTTCCGACGGACTCCCAACAAGCTCCCGAACTTGTGATGACTTTAACGAGTAGCTGAGCCTTCTCGGTGATCTCCATGAACCTCCGACAATCTCTTCGGCGAACTTCCAAAAATTCTGACAGGTTCCCGATTTCTTCTCGGTTGGTTCCGGCAACATCTCCGACGATTTTTCGGACTCTTAAACGTCCATCGAACTTGACTCCGGTATTCTTGCTTTGTGTTTTCTGGTTATCGTAGTTAATCCTGCACACTTAACTCAATAATATGGATTAGATCAATTAACCTATCAATTGATTTTATCATCAAAATCCGAGATTCAACACCTTATTGTCAGACAACGATTCCGTAGTCCTAGTGGTGTATTTGGTCCTTAGACTTGAGACACCAAGGATGTCCTGTATGAGTGCTCCACTCTTTGATACCGGACTTATAGGTTTGGCTGTCCCAGATCTAGTATAACTGGTCATTGGGAGTGATAGTCGACCTTACGAGGGCTATTGAGTGTCGATAAAGGATAATCCACTCTCGGCGTCATGAGAGGAATATCCCATGTATTCTTACTCAGACAAATCCCTAGCCAAGGTCATTCAGGTTGAGAGAGAAAGAGTTCTCCGGAAGAATCCGATTAGAGCGAGACTCGAGTAGAAACCGTATGGGTCTGACAGCACCATGCTCGATATACGGTCTCTAGGATATTAGATGGATGAGAGACTATAGGTACATGGTAACTGAGGATAGATAGGTCCAATGGATTGGATTCTCCTGTATCGTCTGGGGACTACGGCATAGTGGCCTAGTACGTCCGTAGTCGATGAGTCGAGTGAATTATTACAGAGATAATAATTCACTGAGTTAGAAGGAGTTCTAATAGGTTTGACTCACAGCCAACTCGATATTAGGCCTAGAGGGTCACACACATATGGTAGGCATTGCGATGAGTAAAGGTTCGGATATGAGATATCCGACGGAGCCCTTGTCTTATTGGATATCAAATAAGTCCCTGAATTATTGGATCCTATGGACGAGATCCAATAAGAGCCCATGAGATATTATTGGATAAAGCTCCACTAATATAAAATGCTTGGGTTATTGGATGCAGATCTAATACCCACTAGGCGAGGATCAATTAGGGTTTGATAGGGGACCTCTATAAATAGGAAGGATTCAGAGTCTCATAGGATAGAGCATTTGCTTGCCTCTCATATTCTCCTCCCCCTCTCCACCTCAGAGCAGGCTTGGAGTTTTGAGGAGCATCGTCGCAGCCCTATTGTGTGGATCACCGCCAGAGAGGACGCTTGATCTCCTTCACCCTCTCCTAAAGATCTGTAAGGAAACAGGGATATATAATCTCCCTAGGTAACACAATCAACTCTATACGCAGTTTTAAGTTTCGCGGATTTTGCGCACCAATCTTCGCACGACAACGAACATCTCTTTGGGAATCAGGGATTTTGTTTTCTTGTTCTTCCGTTGTGCATGTGATGTCGCCCCCAAAGATTTCCCAAACAAAAACTTTACTAGCAAGTTTAAATTTAAAATTTGAAAAAGTTTTACCAAGAGCTTTTAAACCATTGACGACATCCGTAAAACGGGTGTATATGTCAACAATAGTTTCACTTGGCTTCATTTGAAACAACTCGAAATCATGTATTAAAAGATTAATCCTCGAATCTTTTGCTCTACTAGTGCGTTCGTGTATGATTTCGAGAGTGTGCCAAATATCGAAAGTCGTTTCGCACAAAGAAACCCGATTGAATTTGTTTTTGTCTAAGGCGCAAAATAAGGCATTCATAGCCTTTGCATTTAGAGAAAAAGCCTTCTTCTCCAAATCATTCCAATCTTTCATTGGAAGAGAAGACATTTTAAAACCGGATTCGATAATATTCCATAAGTTCAAATCCAAAGAAAGTAAGAAAATTCTTATTCGAGTTTTCCAATAAGTGTAGTCTGTCCCATCGAAAAAGAGAGGATGAATGAGAGAGTGACTCTTTTGAAAGCCAAAAATAGCCATTTCTCTTGGGTGTTAAACTAACTAAGAAATCATGAGGCTCTGATACCAATTGTTAGGATCAAGAGTACACTAAGAGAGGGGGGGTGGGGGGGTTGAATTAGTGCAGCGAAAAACTTTTACGATTTCAAAAACCCTTTTTTCAATTAAAGCTGATTCAATGAGAATGAGTTCAACTCAATTCATTTTAGAAGGAATTTGAGCTTGAAGTCTTAAGTAAAAATGCAAGAGAAGACTAAGGTGAATTGCAGTAGTATAAATCACAAAAATGTAGATTTCGTAAAGTCTTCGTAGAAAGCTGATCTTGGAAGATGTCTTTCATCAAAGCGAATGTAGACGTATTTAAAGCATAGTAAGGATTAGAGGCAGTTTGCTATAAAGGAAAGATGCTCAAAGTAAATACAAACCAAGATTTTAGAGTGCTTCGGTCAACATGACCTACATCCACTATCGGCTTCCTCCTCCGACGAGGTCATCGACGTCCACTAGAGGCCTTCCTTCAATAGGCAAAGGCCAACCACCCTTTTACAACTTTTCTCCTTTTGCTGGGCTTAGGAGATAACCCTTACAAGTTTTACTCCTCTCTTGAATGATCTCAACACTTAGAAGAAAGAAGGAGGAGAATTCTAGCTTTTATAACACTTTTAAGGCCTTAAAAACTCAACATAATGTCAAGTTTTCATGCCCTTTCATGCAGGAAAGGGTAGGGTTTATATAGGCACCAATGAGTTTGAAAATGGAGTATAAAAGTGTCCATTCCTAGATTTGATGATGAAGTCAATTGTCATTTGTTGTCTAATCTATGTGTTGAGATAAGTGTGCAGGATTAACTACGATGAAAGATAGACAAGCAGCAGGAGTTGCGCCGGAGTCAAGTTCATGATCACGTTGGGAGTTCGAGAGTTCGACGGAAGTACGGACGGTCGTCGGAGGTTCTGCGAGAACAGATCCGAGAAGTCCAGAAGCTTGCCAAGCGAAGCTCGTCGGAACTCGCCAAGTGGATCGTCGCAAAGTCCAGGAGTTTGCCGGAAGTCCGCAGAAGGATCACCGAGGGTTCATCGGATGATCGACGGAAGTTCGCCGGAAACTCGCCGGAAGAAGCGATTGACGTACCAAAGCAAAGCTGCAGAAATTGTCTTAGATTTAATCGTAGTTAGCACGGTGATTAAGTTAGAAATGGGAGGTGATCCCATTAGCTTAATCCTGGGGCAATTGGGCCCCTGAAGAACTCAAGTTGGGTCGAATGGTTCAACCCATTCGAACCCAAGAAGCTGTGGGAGGTGCAACCGCCCAGGCAGGGAGGTGCAACCGCCCAGGCTAAGTCTCCCAGCGAGACTGGGCGGTGCAACCGCTCCAGCCAGGCGGTGCAACCGCCCAGGCTAAGTCTCCCAGCGAGACTGGGAGGTGCAACCGCTCCAGCCAGGCGGTGCAACCGCCCAGGGCTCAGTCTCCAAGCGAGACTGGGCGGTGCAACCTCCTCTGTCAAGCGGTAGCACCGCCTGAGCTCAAGTTTCGAGCTCTGCCTGGTGATGCAATCACCGAGCTCAGTCTTCGAGCTCTGGAAGAGAAGTACGACCTCTCTGGCCAGGAGATGCATAGCCTAAGCTCAGTCTTCGAGCTCTGGCAGAGAGGTGCAACCACCTCTGGCAGAGAGGTGCCACCACCTCTGGCAGAAAGGGGCGATCACCTCTGGCAGAGAAGAGAAACTTCTCTGGTCAGGAGATGCACCGCCTGAGCTCAGTCTTCGAGCTCTGGCAGGAAGGTGCAACCACCCCTGACAGAGAAGGTGGAACCGTCCGAGCTCAGTCTTCGAGCTCTGCCAGGCGGTGCCACCTCTCCAGTCGAGAGGTGCAACCGCCTGAGCTCAGACTTCGAGCTCTGCCAGGCGGTGCCACCTCTCCAGTCAAGAGGTGCAACCGCCTGATCCCGGAATTCCGGGATTTGATCGTTTTGAGCTCGAAATTTGAATTGGGTTGGGGCCTATAAATACCCCACCCATTCAGCACTGAAAAGATACAGACCTACACCGAAATCTTGATCTTTTCTGTGATTCTAAGAGCTCAAAAGTGTTGTAAAGCCTTTAAGTCTCCTCCTTCTGTTCTTCAAGTTTTCAGTTGTAAAGTGAGGAGAGAAAGGTCTGTAAAGGTTGTCTCCTGAGCCTGTCAAAAGGAGAGAAACTGTAAAAGGGCAGTTTGGCCTTCGCCCATTGAAGGAAGGCCCCTAGTTGACGTCGGCAACCTCGTCGGTGGAGGAAGCCAAAAGTGGAGTAGGTCAAGGCTGACCGAACCACTCTAAATCTCTGGTTTGCGTTTATTTTTGAGCACTTTATCATTACTGCAAACCTCCTCCATTACTACTGCTCTCTGCGCTCTCACGAACAAGTTCTAAGTGCTGTTCTTCCGAATCTGCATTCAGACGTAAATTTGTATTTTCGTACATTACAGTTTACGTTTACGTTTGATTCTGCAGAACTGTCTTCCGTGCTTTTACGAAAGAGTTTCTTTGCAGTTTACACTTACATTTTGATCCTATTGATAACTGCAAACTGTCCTCTACAATTTTACGAACGAGTTTCAACATTTAGACGTAAAACTGCATTTAGACGTAAATCGACTTTCCTCTCACAATCATCAGTTCTCAGTTCACGTTCACGTCTTGATTTCAACTGCATACTGCCTTCTGCGAGTATACAAACGAGTTTCAAAGTTTAGACGTAAATCTGCGTTTAAACGTAAATCTGCGTTTAGACGTAAAACTGCGTTTAGACGTAAATCTGAGTTTAGATGTAAACTGCGCTTAGACGCAAAACTGCGCTTAGACGCAAACTGTGTTTAGACGCAAACTGCGCTTAGACGCAAACTGCGCTTAGACGCAAACTGTGTTTAGACGCAAACTGCGCTTAGACGCAATCTGCGCTTAGACGCAAACTGCACTTAGATACAAACTGAGAATTAGCTTTTGCATCATAATAGCTTTTATTGAACGAACGCAGCTTTTGGTTTTTAATCGCTGTAAGATTTCCGCTGCACTAATTCACCCCCCCCCTCTTAGTGCTCTCGATCCTAACAATTGGTATCAGAGCCCGGTTAACTCTCAAAAGGATTAAAACCCAAGAGAGATGGCTTACGCCGGAAACCAAGAGGGCCATTCTATTAGACGTCCACCCATGTTTAATGGGACGGACTACACCTACTGGAAAACCCGAATGAGGATCTTTCTTATTTCTATGGATTTTGAATTATGGAATCTTGTCGAGAATGGTTTTTCAAAGTCTTCTCTTCCAATGATCGATTGGAATGATTTGGAGAAGAAGGCTTTCGCTCTAAATGCAAAGGCTATGAATGCCTTATTTTGTGCACTCGATAAAAACGAGTTTAACCGTGTTTCAACTTGTGAAACTGCATTTGATATTTGGCACACACTCGAAGTGACCCATGAGGGCACAAGTAGAGTAAAAGAGTCAAAAATCAATTTGTTGTTACACTCTTTCGAACTCTTTCGGATGAAACCGAGTGAAACCATTGGCGACATGTTTACCCGTTTCACGGATGTCGTCAACGGTCTAAAAGGACTCGGAAAGAGCTTTTCGGATTTTGAGCTTGTTAATAAGATACTAAGATCCCTTCCTAAGAGTTGGGATCCTAAAGTCACCGCTATTCAAGAGGCAAAAGATCTGCGAAATTTCCCTCTTGAAGAACTAATCGGGTCACTAATGACCTATGAAATGACTTGTAAAGCTCATGAAGAGCAAGAAGACATCCTTCCAAAGAACAGGAAGGATATGGCACTCAAAACGTCAGAATGCCACTTGAGAGAAAACTCAAGTGATGAGGACTGTGATGATGACTTGGCACTTCTAACAAGAAAGTTTAAAAAGTTCTTTAAAAGAAACAAGTTTAAGAATGATGCAAAAAATAAACTTGAACCCAAAAAGGACCAAGTGATCTGCTATGAATGCAAAAAGCCGGGACACTACAAAAGTGATTGTCCCCAAGTCAAGAAAAGAACAACAAAGAAGAAGGCGCTCCAAGCAACATGGGATGATTCGAGCGCATCTGAGGAAGAGGAGTCCAACACCGAGCAAGTTGCTCATTACGCCTTAATGGCCATCGAAGACGAGGTAACAAATTCAATAGATGCTGATTTATCTTTCGATGAATTATTAAATGCTTTCAATGACTTATTTGACGAATGCAAGAGTATAAGTAGAAAATATAAATTGCTGAAAAAGATGCATGATAGTCTTACTTGTGAGTTTGATAAGTTAAAAGTCGAACATCATGATAGTTTAAATTCATGTATCAAATGTCATGATTTAGAAACTATGCAAAAAGAAAACCTGCTACTCAAGGACACCTTGAAGAAATTCGAGGTTGGTAGCAAGTCATTAAACATGATCCTTGCAAACAAGGGTCACATTCCAAAAAGGAGCGGGATTGGATTTGTGAGAAATCCTCACCAAAATCCAACCACCTTCTTAAAAGGCTCCATCTTACATGTTCAACACCAAACCAAGTGCAACTTTTGTTGCAAATCTGGACACAAGACACATTGTTGTCCATTCAAGAAAATAAGTCCAAACAAATTAATTTGGGTTCCTAAAGGAACCATGATAAACTCTATGCAACATGATAGAAAATGTAGATCTATTTATGAGGCACCCAAAAGCAAATGGGTACCTAAACATCATCCTTTCTTGTAGAAAACTAAACAATCGCAAGCTAGGAGCAAGAAATGGTACCTTGATAGTGGATGCTCAAGGCATATGACCGGAGATCCATCTCAATTCTCTAAGCTCACTAGCATAGACGAAGGATATGTCACCTTCGGAGACAACAACAAGGGTAAAATCATTGGCAAAGGAACCATAGGTAACAAATCCAACCTCTCTATTGAAGATGTTTTACTAGTTGATGGTTTAAAACATAACCTCTTGAGCATTAGTCAATTATGTGATAAAGGATATATTATAAGATTTGAATCTAATGCTTGCATCATTGAAAAACCACACAAAAATATATCTATGATTGCATTAAAACAAAACAACGTATACACTATTGACATCAATGACTTATGTGATGAAATGTGCCTTGCCGTTATGAATGAGGATGCTTGGCTATGGCATAGAAGATTAGGTCATGCTAGCATGAAACTAATCACTCAAGTATCATCTAGAGAACTTGTAAGAGGAATTCCTCATATCAAGTTCATCAAAGATAATGTATGTGATGCTTGCCAATTAGGTAAGCAAATTAAGGGTAGCTTCAAAGCTAAGAATCAAATAAGCACCTCTAGGCCCTTACAATTGATCCATATGGACTTGTTCGGACCAATCTCTACATCGAGTCTAGGAGGTAGCAAATACGCCTTTGTCATTATTGATGACTATAGCAGATATACATGGACCTACTTCTTAAAACAGAAAAATGAATGCTTTAGATATTTTACCAAGTTTTGTAAACTTGTTCAAAATGAAAAGGGATCTATGATTTCGTCAATTAGAAGTGATCATGGTGGAGAATTTCAAAACCATGACTTCCAAGAATTCTGTGAACTCAACGGATATAACCATAATTTCTCTACTCCAAGAAATCCTCAACAAAATGGGGTCGTAGAAAGAAAAAATCGAAATTTACAAGAAATGGCAAGAACAATGTTGAATGAACATAGCCTACCCAAATATTTTTGGGCCGAAGCTGTAAACACTGCATGCTATATTTTAAATAGAGTCCTAGTAAGACCCTTACTCACCAAAACTCCTTATGAGTTATGGAATAACAAAAAACCCAATGTCTCATATTTCAAAGTCTTTGGGTGTAAGTGTTTTATCCTGAATGAAAAGGATAACTTAGGAAAATTCGATGCTAAATCTGATGAAGGAATCTTTCTTGGTTATTCTTCGGTTTCTAAAGCTTTTCGCATCTTCAATAAAAGAACCTTAATTATTGAAGAATCCATCCATGTTGTTTTCAATGAGATTTCAGAAATTAAGAAAAATGATCTTGATGATGATTTTGATTCCTTGAATTTAAACGAAACCCCGTCTCCAACTAGCAACTTGGATGCATCCACTTCCGAAACATTCTTACCCAAGGATTGGAAGTATATAGATGCTCATCCTAAGGAGCTAATCCTAGGAGACACATCAAAGGGGGTTCAAACACGATCTTCTTTTAAAAACTTTTGTGCCAACGCCGCCTTTCTCTCCCAAATTGAACCCAAATGTGTTGATGAAGCCATGAAAGATGATTCATGGATTATCGCAATGCAAGATGAATTAAATCAATTTGAGAGAAATGAGGTGTGGACGCTTGTTCCTAGGCCAAATGACCATTTAGTTATTGGTACTAAATGGGTCTTTAGAAACAAGCAAGATGAAAATGGTATCGTGGTTAGAAACAAGGCTAGATTAGTGGCCAAAGGTTTCAACTAAGAAGAAGGTATCGATTACGAAGAAACCTTCGCACCTGTGGCTCGATTGGAAGCCATAAGGATGCTCCTTGCCTACGCTAGTTGCAATAATTTTAAGTTATTTCAAATGGATGTTAAAAGCGCTTTTCTAAATGGTTTCATTTCCGAAGAAGTTTATGTTGAACAACCCCCTGGATTTGAAAATAATGGCTACCCTAATCATGTGTTTAGACTAACTAAAGCTCTCTATGGTTTAAAACAAGCCCCAAGGGCTTGGTATGAGAGACTTAGTTCTTTTCTCATTGAAAATAATTTCATAAAAGGCAAGGTTGATACTACATTGTTTATCAAGAATTTTGAAAATAATTTTCTCATTGTTCAGATTTATGTTGATGATATCATCTTTGGCTCTACAAATGAATCTCTTTGTGAATCGTTTGGTAAAACTATGAGTCTTGAATTCGAAATGAGCTTAATGGGAGAATTAACATTCTTCTTAGGTTTACAAATCAAACAACTAAGCAATGGCATCTTTATTAGTCAAACTAAATATGCCATGAATTTATTAAAAAGGTTTAACATGAACAACTCAAAGGCCAGTAACACTCCTATGAGCACCTCCACTAAATTAGAAATTGATGAAAGTGGAGAAAGCTTTGATCAAAAAACTTATAGGGGTATGATAGGAAGTTTACTTTACCTCACTGCAACCAGACCAGACATCATGTTCAGTGTAGGACTTTGTGCTAGATTTCAATCAAACCCTAAGATGTCTCATCTCAAAGCAGTTAAAAGAATATTTAGATATCTTAATGGTACCACAAATCTAGGATTATGGTACCCAAAATCAGAAAATTTTGAGTTAATTGCTTATGCTGATGCTGACTTTGCTGGGTGTAGATTAGATAGAAAAAGCACATCAGGATCATGTCAATTTTTAGGACATGCCCTTGTTTCCTGGTCATCAAAGAAACAAAACTCAGTTGCACTATCAACAACCAAAGCTGAATATATTGCAGCAAGTGCATGCTGTGCACAAGTTGTATGGATGAAAAATACCTTAGAAGATTATAAAGTTCATCTCAAAAATATTCCAATTAAATGTGATAACACAAGTGCAATATGCTTAACGAAAAATCCTATACAACACTCAAGAACAAAACATATTGATATTAGACATCACTTTATACGAGATCATGTCACCAATCATGACGTAACCATAGAATTCATTGATACTAAACATCAACTAGCTGACATTTTTACAAAACCTCTAAGTGAAGAACAATTTGATTTCATTAGAAGAGAGTTAGGAATGCTCATGTGTCCGAATAAATAAACTTGTTAGAATTATTTTTCGGACTATATTGAATGATCAGATCACATGAATGCCATTTTCTATGATTATATCTGTAACAAAATCTTGTCCAAATGCATCTTAGTTGTTCGAATGCTATAAAACAGATTTATTCGTACACTTTCATGAAAAATGAGTTTTTTGAAATAAATCTGATAAAGTGATTCCTGAATATGTATGTCATTCTGTAATATCTTTAACGGGTAAAATGAATTATAACAAAAGGGGGAAGAAGTTTTCAAAGCAATCTATGTAAAATCCCTCTATAAGCTTTCGTCTAAATTGGTCTTCCTTGTATAACAATGCTTTTTGTTGATGACAAAGGGGGAGAAATATATGAATTGATAAACACTGTGATTAGAAATACCTTGAGTGATGCTATAAATAATGTTTGCACAATGCCATCCTTGCATCACCAAGAGATATATGAAACATGTGCTATAGTTTGCATTATGTCTTGAGTTGATATCCTATTTTGTGAAGTAAATGCAAACTTGCTAGAATGATAATATGTGTGCATCATGTAATAGTCCTTCGAGCTTTAAATGATAATGTTCAATTACATGATGAATAGTCACAAACACTATCATACAAACTTGATGATGAATGTCAAGCTTTGACATCATCCTTGAAGAGATACATCATGATAGGTATCATGATGGGAGTATTGATAAGTTTAACTGATCTAACTTATCAATACGTCACTTGAATTCTTAGGTCTTGAATTCAAGGTTGACTTATCTCAACTATGGCATATAGACAGGGGGAGTTAAGGATAACTCCATTATCAATTGATTGTCATCATCAAAAAGGGGGAGATTGTTGAATCTCGGATTTTGATGATGAAGTCAATTGTCATTTGTTGTCTAATCTATGTGTTGAGATAAGTGTGCAGGATTAACTACGATGAAAGATAGACAAGCAGCAGGAGTTGCGCCGGAGTCAAGTTCATGATCACGTTGGGAGTTCGAGAGTTCGACGGAAGTACGGACGGTCGTCGGAGGTTCTGCGAGAACAGATCCGAGAAGTCCAGAAGCTTGCCAAGCGAAGCTCGTCGGAACTCGCCAAGTGGATCATCGCAAAGTCCAGGAGTTTGCCGGAAGTCCGCAGAAGGATCACCGAGGGTTCATCGGATGATCGACGGAAGTTCGCCGGAAACTCGCCGGAAGAAGCGATTGACGTACCGAAGCAAAGCTGCAGAAATTGTCTTAGATTTAATCGTAGTTAGCACGGTGATTAAGTTAGAAATGGGAGGTGATCCCATTAGCTTAATCCTGGGGCAATTGGGCCCCTAAAGAACTCAAGTTGGGTCGAATGGTTCAACCCATTCGAACCCAAGAAGTTGTGGGAGGTGCAACCGCCCAGGCAGGGAGGTGCAACCGCCCAGGCTAAGTCTCCCAGCGAGACTGGGCGGTGCAACCGCTCCAGCCAGGCGGTGCAACCGCCCAGGCTAAGTCTCCCAGCGAGACTGGGAGGTGCAACCGCTCCAGCCAGGCGGTGCAACCGCCCAGGGCTCAGTCTCCAAGCGAGACTGGGCGGTGCAACCTCCTCTGTCAAGCGGTAGCACCGCCTGAGCTCAAGTTTCGAGCTCTGCCTGGTGATGCAATCACCGAGCTCAGTCTTCGAGCTCTGGAAGAGAAGTACGACCTCTCTGGCCAGGAGATGCACAGCCTAAGCTCAGTCTTCGAGCTCTGGCAGAGAGGTGCAACCACCTCTGGCAGAGAGGTGCAACCACCTCTAGCAGAAAGGGGCGATCACCTCTGGCAGAGAAGAGAAACTTCTCTGGTCAGGAGATGCACCGCCTGAGCTCGGTCTTCGAGCTCTGGCAGGAAGGTGCAACCACCCCTGACAGAGAAGGTGGAACCGTCCGAGCTTAGTCTTCGAGCTCTGCCAGGCGGTGCCACCTCTCCAGTCGAGAGGTGCAACCGCCTGAGCTCAGACTTCGAGCTCTGCCAGGCGGTGCCACCTCTCCAGTCAAGAGGTGCAACCGCCTGATCCCGGAATTCCGGGATTTGATCGTTTTGAGCTCGAAATTTGAATTGGGTTGGGGCCTATAAATACCCCACCCATTCAGCACTGAAAAGATACAGACCTACACCGAAATCTTGATCTTTTCTGTGATTCTAAGAGCTCAAAAGTGTTGTAAAGCCTTTAAGTCTCCTCCTTCTGTTCTTCAAGTTTTCAGTTGTAAAGTGAGGAGAGAAAGGTCTGTAAAGGTTGTCTCCTGAGCCTGTCAAAAGGAGAGAAACTGTAAAAGGGCAGTTTGGCCTTCGCCCATTGAAGGAAGGCCCCTAGTTGACGTCGGCAACCTCGTCGGTGGAGGAAGCCAAAAGTGGAGTAGGTCAAGGCTGACCGAACCACTCTAAATCTCTGGTTTGCGTTTATTTTTGAGCACTTTATCATTACTGCAAACCTCCTCCATTACTACTGCTCTCTGCGCTCTCACGAACAAGTTCTAAGTGCTGTTCTTCCGAATTTGCATTCAGACGTAAATTCGTATTTTCGTACATTACAGTTTACGTTTACGTTTGATTCTGCAGAACTGTCTTCCGTGCTTTTACGAAAGAGTTTCTTTGCAGTTTACACTTACATTTTGATCCTATTGATAACTGCAAACTGTCCTCTACAATTTTACGAACGAGTTTCAACATTTAGACGTAAAACTGCATTTAGACGTAAATCGGCTTTCCTCTCACAATCATCAGTTCTCAGTTCACGTTCACGTCTTGATTTCAACTGCATACTGCCTTCTGCGAGTATACAAACGAGTTTCAAAGTTTAGACGTAAATCTGCGTTTAAACGTAAATCTGCGTTTAGACGTAAAACTGCGTTTAGACGTAAATCTGAGTTTAGACGTAAACTGCGCTTAGACGCAAAACTGCGCTTAGACGCAAACTGTGTTTAGACGCAAACTGCGCTTAGACGCAAACTGCGCTTAGACGCAAACTGTGTTTAGACGCAAACTGCGCTTAGACGCAATCTGCGCTTAGACGCAAACTACACTTAGATACAAACTGAGAATTAGCTTTTGCATCATAATAGCTTTTATTGAACGAACGCAGCTTTTGGTTTTTAATCGCTGTAAGATTTCCGCTGCACTAATTCACCCCCCCCCTCTTAGTGCTCTCGATCCTAACAGCCACCGCCGGCCTAGAATTCTGGGTCTGAATAGGCTATTCCATTCGGCCCAATTTGGGTATATTAAGGGCCCAGTTGGTCCCTAATTAAGTTAGTGGGATTACCTCCCAACCCTAACTTAATCTATACTTTAACTATGATAATTATGAATTGATTACTATAATTCTATGTTCCGATGCGTCAATCTCTTCTTCCGGCAAGCTTCTGGCAAGCATCCGATGAACCCTCGGCGATGCTCCGGCGGACTCCCGACAAGCTCCTAGACTTCACAACAATCTTCTTGCCAAGTTCTGATAAGCTTCTATGACAAGCTCTTGGACTTCTCAGCTGGTTCTTGTAGAACTTCCGACGAACGTCCAAACTACCGACGAACTCTCGTACTCCTAACGTGATCTTGATATTGACTCTAGGACTTCATTTTGCTACATGCCTTGCTATCGTAGTTAATCTTGCACTTGTAAAACATACTTTGATCCAAACAATTAATACTAAGCTTTAATCATGTTGTCCGGCATGTCATTGGTCCCTTTACGCTTCATCCGATTCTTCGGCGCGTCGTCCTCTCTTGTGGCCTATTGCCCAATCAGCCAGTTGACTCCGCAACTCCAATATCCTTAACGCAATATCTGTTCTTCTTGGCCCGATGCCCGAATCTATGGCCTGAAGCCTTCTGTCGATACGTCAACCGATCCACCGGCTCGACATCCAATCTTCTGACATGTTTTCCTCCGGCCCAACATGAGTCTTCCTGCTTTAATTATCTCATCTTGATCGAAGCATCCTGCATCACTCAAAACATAGATTAAAACATAAACACTTATCAATTGGTTTCACCATCAAAATTCAAGATTCAATAAGTACGTCCATAGTCGATGGGTTGAGTGAATTATTGTGGAGATAATAATTCACTGAGCTAGAAAGAGTTTTGACAGGTATGACTCATAACTAGCTCGATATTAGGCCTAGAGGGTCACACACATATGGTAGGCGTTGCGACGAGTAGAGATTCAGATATGAGATATCCGCTGGAACCCCTATCTTATTGGATATCCAATAAACTCTTGAATTATTGGAACCTATAGATGAGAACCAAAAAAAGGCAATGAGAGATTATTGGATAGAGATCCACTAATCTAAGAGGCTTGGATAATTGGATGGAGATCCAATATCCAATAAGGCAGGATCCAATACGGTTAAGTTGATAGGGATCCTCTATAAATAAGAGGGAACCAAAGGTTCATAGGCTAGAGCTTCTCTTGGTTGTCATTTTTTATTCTCCTCTCCCCTTCTCCTTTTTAGATAGTAGGCCTGGAGACTTGAAGAGCATCGTCACAGCCCTACTATGTGGATCACTACCAGAGAGGAGTGCACTTGACTTCCTTCATCATCTCCAAAAGATCTATAGGGATTTAGGGATATATGATCTCCTTAGGTAACACAACTATCTCACACGTGGTTTTTAGTTTTGCGGATTTTGCACACTAATCTTTGCACGACAACGAACATATATTTGGGAAATTTGAGAATTTTATTTTCTGTTCTTCCACTACGCATGTGATGTCGCTCCTAGATTTCCCAACAGTGATATCAGAGCCAGGTTATTCATGCGAAAGATTGGTTTTGAACTGCATGTGTTATGTTTTTGAAAGACTTTTGTCATTAAAATCATTGACACAAAAGGTGAGAGAGGGTAGCTGTTGGGAAATCTTCGGGGCGACATCAGATGTGCAGTGGAAGAACAAGAAAACAAAATCCCCGATTCCCAAAGAGATGTTCGTCATCGTGCGAAGATTGGTGCGCAAAATCCACGAAACTAAAAAACTGCGTATAGAGTATATTGTGTTACCTAGGGAGATCGTATATCCCTGTTTCCTTGCAGATCTTTAGGAGAGGGTGAAGGAGGTTAAGCGTCCTCCTCTCTAGCGGTGATCCACAAAGTAGGGCTATGACGACGCTCCTCAAAACTCCAAGCCTGCTCTGAGGTGGAGATGGGAAGGATAATAGGAGAGGCAAGCAAAAGCTCTAGCCTATGAGGCTCTGAATCCCTCCTATTTATAGAGGTCTCCTATCAAACCCTAATGGATCCTCCCCTAGTGGGTATTGGATCTGCATCCAATAACCCAAGCCTTTTAGATTAGTGGATCTCTATCCAATAATCTCTCATGGGCTCTTATTGGATCTAGTCCATGGGATCCAATAATTCAAGGGCTTATTGGATATCCAATAAGACAAGGGCTCCGTCGGATATTTCATATCCGAACCTCTACTCATCGCAATGCCTACCATATGTGTGTGACCCTCTAGGCCCAATATCAAGCTGGCCGTGAGTCATACCTGTCAGAACTCCTTCTAACTCAGTGAATTATTATCTCTGTAATAATTCACTCGACTCATCGACTACGGACGTGCTAGTCCACTACGCCGTAGTCCCCAGACGATACAGGGGAATCCAATCCATTGGACCTGTCTATCCTTAGTTACCGTGTACCTATAGTCCCTCATTCATCTAATATACCAAAGACCGTATATTGAGCATGGTGTTGTCAAACCCATACGGTTTCTACTCGAGTCTCGCTCTAATCAGATTCTCTCGAAGAACTCTTTTTCTCTCAACTTGAATGACCCTGGCCAGGGATTTGTCTGAGCAAGAACACATGGGATTTTCCTCTCATGACGCCGAGAGTGGATGATCCTCTATGGACACTCAATAGCCCTCGTAAGGTCGACTACCACTCCCAATGACCAACTATACTAGATCTGGGACAGCCAAACCTATAAGTCTGGTATCAAAGAGTGGAGCACTCATATAGGACATCCTTGGTGTCTCAAGTCTAAGGACTAGATATACAACTAGGACTACGGAATCGCTGTATGACAATAAGGCATTATCAACCATCCAGCATTCCGTAAGTGGATCAGTTAGTGAACTTATTCTCCAATGAGCACCTGTATTGTATCCCTAGTGTCCCTACATGAGCAGCTATGAGACCAGCTGCATCCATCATATAGACGGGTATACAGCACACCAGTTTGTCCAGTTATCACGATGTCCCTCTCAAGTAACCTATGACCGGGATTATTTAGGATATGTGTTTAAAGGTGAATCGATCTCATTTTCGTGATCTCATCATGATCCGAATCCCATTGCATAAATCCAAGGACATCACAATATATATATATATATATATATATATATATATATATATATATATATATATATATATATATATATATATATATATATATATATATATAATAGTTATAAAGTGATATATGCTAAAATATAATAAGTAAAAAGATTTTTTATCAAGTCACACTTGTCATCACTCACGTGATTGGCTTGTTGGGCACCTATGACTAGTAATCTCCCACTTGACCTAAAGCCAATTACCTATGTGTCTGATCCCCATCAGACCCCTATGATGCTCAAAGACAATCTGTGACAATGGCTTTGTCAGTGGATATACAATGTTATCTTTGGATGGAACTCTTTCCACTGCTACATCTCCTCGGGTTACGATCTCTCTGATAAGGTGGAACCTCCTTAGAACATGCTTAGATTTCTGATGAGACCTAGGTTCTTTCGCTCGAGCGATCGCCTCGTTGTTGTCGCAATATAAGGAGATCGGCTCCTTGCTACCCGGCACGACTCCCAAATATGTGATGAACTTTTTCAACCAGACTCCCTCCTTTGCTGCATCTGATGCAGTAATATACTCCGCCTCTGTGGTCGAGTCAGTAGTAGTATCTTGCTTGGAACTCTTCCAGCACACTGCTCCTCCATTCAAGGTGTACACATACCCTGAATTTGACTTGTTATCATCGACATCAGACTAAAAACTTGAGTCCGTGTAGCCTTCAAACTTAAGGTTATTACCTCCATATACTAGTAAAAGATCCTTAGTCCTTCTCAAGTACTTAATGATACACTTTACTGCTTTCCAGTGCTCTAAGCTTGGATCCGCTTGATACTTGCTCGTGATACTTAGAACATGCGCTATATCAGGCCTAGTACATAGCATGACATACATGATAGACCCTATTGCTGAGGCATAAGGTATCATATCCATGTTCGCCCTTTCTTTTGGAGTCTTTGGGGACATACTCGTAGAAAGCGATATCCTGTCTCATCGGTATGCGACCTCTCTTGGAATTTTCCATGCCAAACCTTTTGACAATGGTTTCTATGTACCTGGACTGGGATAAGTCAAGCATCCTCTTGGATCTATCACTATATATTCTAATCCCCAAGATATAGGATGCTTCCCCTAAGACCTTAATGGAGAAGTGTTTGGATAACCAAGTCTTTACTGTGGATAGCATTCCTACGTCATTCCCAATGATCAGGATGTCATCCACATATAATACCAAAAAGGTGATAGCTCTCCCACTTACCTTCCTGTACACACAAGGCTCATCTTCGTTCTTAACGAAGTCATAAGATCTGATTGTCTCATCAAATCTTATGTTCTAACTTCGAAAAGCTTGCTTTAGTCCATAAATGAATCTAAGCAACCTACATACCTTATTTGGGCAGTTCTTGGACACGAATCCCTTAGATTGCATCATATACACCTCCTCCTCGAGGTTCCCATTGAGGAATACAGTTTTTACATCCATCTACTAGATCTCATAATCATAGTGTGCTGCAATAGCCAATAGAATTCTGATGGATTTTAGCATTGCTACGGGTGAGAAGGTTTCGTCGTAGTCAACACCTTGCCTTTGACGATACCCCTTAGGCACTAGCCTTGCTTTATAGGTTTCTACCTTTCCATCTACTCCGATCTTTTTCTTTAAAGATCCACTTACAACCGATGGGTACAATACCTTCGGGCGCATCAACTAAGTTCCAAACCTTGTTGGAGTACATAGAATCCATCTCAGAATTCATGGCTTCTTGCCACTTCCCGGAGTCTATACTCATAATAGCCTCCTTGTAGGCCTGAGCATCAATATCCTCAACATCCTCTCCTCTAATATATCCCACATATCTCTCAGGAGGATGGGATACTCTATTAGACCTACATAAAGTTGAAACTTGTGTATTAGGTACCTGAATAGACTCGGGTTGTAGAGTGGTGCTTGAGCTTGGTTCTCCAACCTCGCTCAACTCTGTCGTTCTCCCACTATCTCCGCCAAGAATGTGTTCCTTCTTAAGGAACACTGCTTTCTTAGCTAAAAAGACCTTTTGGTCCTTGAGATGATAGAAATAATACCCATAAGTTTCCTTTGGGGTATCCCACAAATTTGCATCGCTCTGTCCTTGATTCTAACTTATCGGGGTTATGTCTTTTAACGTGGGTAGGGCAGCCCCAAATCTTAACGACCTTAAGATCAGGCTTCTTCCCTTTCCATATCTCATATGGTGTAGGCACTATCTGCTAGTCATAGGTGCCCAACAAGCCAATCACGTGAGTGATGGCACGTGTGACTTGATACAGAATCTTTTTTGCTTATTATATTTTGGCATATATCACTTTATAACTATTGCATAAATGCATATATATATTGTGATGTCCTTGGATTTGTGCAATGGGAATCGGATCGTGATGAGATCACGATAATGAGATCGATTCACCTTTAAACACATATCCTAAATAATCCCGGTCATAGGTTACTCGAGAGGGACATCGTGATAACCGGATAGACTGGTGTGCTGTATACCCGTCCATATGATGGATGCAGCTGGTCTCATAGCTGCTCGTGTAGGGACACTAGGGATACAGTACAGGTGCTCATTGGAGAATGAGTTCACTGATTGATCCGCTTACGGAATGCTGGATGGTTGATGATGCCTTATTGTCAGACAACAATTCCGTAGTCCTAGTGGTGTATCTGGTTCTTAGACTTGAGACACCAAGGATGTCCTGTATGAGTGCTCCACTCTTTGATACCAGACTTATAGGTTTGGCTGTTCCCAGATCTAGTACAGCTGGTCATTGGGAGTGGTAGTCGACCTTACGAGGGCTATTGAGTGTCGATAGAGGATCATCCACTCTCGGTATCATGAGAGGAATATCCCATGTGTTCTTGCTCAGACAAATCCCTGGCCAGGGTCATTCGGGTTGAGAGAGAAAGAGTTCTCCGGGAAAATCCGATTAGAGCGAGACTCGAGTAGAAACCGTATGGGTCTGACAGCACCATGCTCGATATACGGTCTCTGGGATATTAGATGGATGAGGGACTATAGGTACATGGTAACTGAGGACAGACAGGTCCAATGGATTGGATTCCCCTATATCGTCTGGGGACTACGGCGTAGTGGCCTAGTACTTCCGTAGTCGATGAGTCGAGTGAATTATTACAGAGATAATAATTCACTTAGTTAGAAGGAGTTCTGACAGGTATGACTCACGGCCAGCTCGATATTGGGCCTAGAGGGTCACACACATATGGTAGGCATTGCGATGAGTAGAGGTTCGGATATGAGATATCCGACGGAGCCCTTGTCTTATTGGATGCAGATCCAATACCCACTAAGGAAAGGACCCATTAGGGTTTTGACACGGGATCTCTATAAATAGGAGGGATTCACAGCCTCATAGGCTAGAGTCTTTGCTTGCCCTTCCTATTCTCCTCTCCCTCTCCACCTCAGAGTAGGCCTGGAGTTTTGAGGAGCGTCGTCGCAACCCTGCTGTGTGGATCACCGCTAGAGAGGAGGACGCTTGACCTCCTTCACCCTCTCCTGAGGATCTGCAAGGAAACAGGGATATACGATCTCCCTAGGTAACACAATCTCTATACGCAGTTTTGTGTTTTGCGGATTTTGCGCACCAATCTTCGCACGACGACGAACATCTTTTTGGGAATCGGGGATTTTTGTTTTCTTGTTCTTCCGCTGCGCATATGATGTCGCCCCCCCTATGATTTCCCAACAGTGGTATCAGAGCCAGGTTGTTCGTGCGAATGATTGGTTTTTGAACTGCGTGTGTTATGTTTAGGAAGAATTTTGACGTCAAAATCGTTGACGCAAAAGCAAGGAAGGGCAACAACAGTTGCTGCCCTCGATCTGCATGCCTGCAGCCACCTGCAGCGGCAGCCGCAGCCGCAGCCAGGCAGCACAGCGCCGGCGCATGCGCAAGCGCTGTGCCTGCAGCAGCCGGCCGGCGGCCTGCTTGCAGCAGGCTTGCTGCCGGCGGGGCTGGCAACCCACGGGCAGAGGCGCCGCAGGGCAGCGGCACCTACCGCCGAAAGGAAGCGGCGCCTGCCGCCGCAGGGCAGCGACGCCCGAAGGGGGAGCCCACCTGCAGCGACGCCTGCCGCCGGTACTCCCGCGGGCGAAACCCCCCCCACAGGGGCGGCCGCCTAGCAGGACAGCACCGCCTGCGGAGGCAGCGGCGCCCGAAGGGGGCGCCCACCCGCAGCGGCGTCGCCGCCAGCGGGCGTGCCGCCTGCAGGCGAGGGCAGTGCCCTCGCCCCGCCGCACAGGCTCCGCCGGCAGGGTGGCGGCGACGGAAGCAGCAGAGGGAATTAGGGTTTTGGGCAAAAAGACAGTTTTGCCCCTGTGAATTTGAGAAATTCCAGTTTCTATCTTTTGTCCAAATTACGAAAATACCCTTAGGAATTGAGAAATTCCCTACATGTCCCTGATTTCAGAAAATATTAATTAATTAAAAGGTTTAGTTGATTATTATTTTTATTATTATCTAGTAGTCCTACATGATGATGATTATTTATACATGTGATGTATGATGTGTGGACGGATGATCATGGACCGTGTGATGTGTGTACTTGTGATTATTATTATTGAGGTCTGCGAACCTCCATTATATTTCTCGTTTATTGTCGGGCCTGCGTGCCTATGATTAAGTTGTAATCACATGAGGAGGCGCAGCGGGAGCGTGGATGCGATAGTGGGACCCACGAGACGGACGATCGTGATGCATGGAGATGCATTAAGATGTCGACGGAACCGACGAGGACGAGATGGACGATCACAGGGCATGGAGATGCACCGTTGCACACATAGATCTTGATGTGAGTGATTAGGCCTACTGGCTCGGGCCTAATCATATTAGGTTGTGTTCCATGATCATCTGGTGTGATTGCTTATACACATACTAGATATGTATATATATTTGCATGCGATGTAGATATATATTAAATATGTATATGTGTGACATGTGATATTAGGAGACCAAATTATAGAAACATTTCTCGATAATATTAAGTCGGTAAACGTGAGGCAATTAGATTGACCCACGTGGCCTTCCATCGTTATGAGTAGGAACCGATTCCCGGTGTAGGTTGAGTTGGTCGAGTCCCTCGAGACTCACCTATATCGCGATTCGCTATCTTGCTTACGACATAGAGATGTCATCGGTGACCTGAGGGCATGATATGCTTGGTCGAGTCCCTCGAGGGTATATCATCAAATCAGACTCATCTTGTAACGAAGGTGTTGACTTAACCGAGCATCATGGTTGGTCGAGTCCCTCGAGGCCATGGTGATTCGGAGGCCGAACAGGACGGGAATCACAAGGAGTTGTGATCGGCAAGAGTTGTCTACCTTTTAGGCTTAGTGTGATTGGTCGAGTCCCTCGAGGTTACACTAAGACGCTGATTGGATCCTGATCCCCACTAGAAGTCTGCCGGAGACTTCCGTTTCACGTGCTGAGGGTGTCGCGTGACTCGTTAGTAAAATAGTGGGAGCATATTAAGATAGAAGTCCATATCTTGATAGTTTATTTCTTGCAAAATCTGCATGTTATTCATTTTTGCTACATCTTTATTTTCAGAAAATGTCGCTTTCAAATCCCTTACGTGGCATACTTGATGTCAACCGTCTCACTGGTCCAAATTATACGGATTGGCTCCGTAACTTGAGAATTGTTCTCACAGCGGAGAAAATCGTGTACGTCCTTGATACAGTGATGCCTACGCCCGAAGAAGGGGCAAGCGAGGATGAGATCGCTCGCTACGTGAAGTACATTGATGACTCCACTCTTGCTCAGTGCTATATGTTGGGCTCTATGACTCCAGAGTTACAGAGACAACATGAAAAGATGGATGCCAGATCCATTCTCCTACATGTCCGTAAATTGTTTGAGGAACAGGGAAGGACTCAACGATATGAGATATCCAAGAGCCTTTTCCGCGCTAGGATGACTGAGGGGACACCGGTTCAGAACCATGTCCTAAAGATGATTGAGTGGATAGAGAAACTCACAGGTCTAGGAATGGTCCTAGAGGATAACTTGTGTGTGGACATTGTGCTTCAGTCCCTACCAGATTCCTTTTCACAGTTCATAATGAACTTTAATATGAACAAGCTTGAGGTGACTCTCCCAGAGCTCCTCAATATGTTGAGGGAGGCAGAGAGTACTATTAAGAAAGAGAAGCCAGTTCTCTACACTAGTGAGACCAGAAAGAAAAGGAAAGCAGAAAGGTCCCTTAAGAAGGGAAAGGGCAAGGGCAAACAAGGTAAAGCAAAGGTTGCTAAGAAAGACCCAACAAAGGACAAAGGCCAGTGCTTCCACTGTGGTAAAGATGGGCACTGGAAGAGAAACTGCAAAGAGTACCTTGCAGAAAGGGCGAAACAAAAGCTTGATGAAGCTTCAGGTACATTCATGATCAGTCTCCATTTGTCAGACTCTTATGATAACACATGGGTATTAGATACCGGTAGTGCTTATCATATATGTAATTCGTTGCAGGTTCTGGCAAGGCCTAGGAGACTAGAGAGAGGCGAGATGGACCTCAAGATGGGTAATTGAGCAAAAGTTGCTGTATTAGCTGTTGGCGAGGTCGCCCTACATCTGCCTAGTGGAGCTTTTATTGCATTAGATGCATGTTATTTTGTTCCTTCTATTATCAAAAACATTATCTCCATTTCATGTTTAACAGTTAGTGGATATAAATTTGTTTTTGAGAACAATGGTTGTTCGATATTATTAGATGATAAGATCATCACGAAAGGAACATTGCATAATGGTTTATTTATGTTAGACACCACTCCACATATCATGAATATAAATGTGTCCAAAAGGAAACGAGATGAGTTGAACAGTGCATACCTGTGGCATTGTAGGCTAGGTCACATCCATGAAAGAAGGATTCAAAAGTTGCTAAATGATGGATATCTAGATCCATTCGACTATGTGTCATATGCAACTTGTGAGCCTTGCATTCGTGGAAAACTGACCAACTCTCCATTTAGTGGAACTGGAGAGAGAGCCACTGAGTTGTTGGAACTCATACATAGTGATGTGTGTGGACCCATGTCAACTCATGCCATTGGAGGTTACTCCTACTTCATTACATTTACTGATGATTTCTCAAGGTATGGATATGTGTACTTAATGAAGTACAAGTCCGAGGCCTTTGAGAAATTCAGAGAGTATAAGAATGAGGTGGAGAACCAGACTGGAAAGAGTATCAAAACTCTTCGATCAGATCGAGGAGGTGAGTACTTAAGTACAGAGTTTACTCACTTCCTCAAGGACCATGGGATATTATCCCAATGGACACCTCCTTATACACCTCAGCTCAATGGTGTCTCTGAAAGGAGAAATCGTACATTATTAGATATGGTACGGTCCATGATGAGTTTCGCTGACCTACCCATCTCATTCTGGGGATATGCCCTAGAAACCGCAGCTTACCTTCTGAACAGAGTTCCAACTAAGTCGGTGGTGTCTACACCATATGAGATATGGAAAGGGAAGAAGCCTGATCTTAAAGTAGTTAAGATTTGGGGCTGCTCTGCCCATGTTAAAAGATACAACCCCGATAAGTTAGAATCAAGGACAGGGCGATGTAAATTTGTGGGATACCCCAAGGAAACTTGTGGGTATTACTTCTATCATCTCGAGGACCAAAAGGTCTTTGTAGCTAAGAGAGCAGTGTTCCTTGAGAAGGAACACATTCTTGACGGAGACAGTGGGAGAATGATAGAATTGAGCGAGGTTGGAGAACCAAGCTCAAGCACCACTCTACAGCCCGAGTCTGTTCAGGTATCTAATACACAAGTTTCAACTTTACGCAGGTCTGATAGATTATCCCATCCTCCTGAGAGATATGTGGGACATATTAGAGCAGAGGATGTAGAGGATATTGATCCTCAGACCTACGAGGAGGCTATTATGAGTATAGACTCCGGGAAGTGGAAAGAAGCCATGAATTCTGAGATGGATTCTATGTACTCCAATAAGGTTTGGAACCTAGTTGATGCACCCGAAGGTATTGTACCCATCGGTTGCAAGTGGATCTTTAAGAAAAAGATCGGAGTAGATGGAAAGGTAGAGACCTATAAAGCAAGGCTAGTGGCTAAGGGGTATCGTCAAAGGCAAGGTGTTGACTACGACGAAACTTTCTCACCCGTAGCAATGCTAAAATCCATCAGAATTCTATTGGCTATTGCAGCACACTATGATTATGAGATCTGGCAGATGGATGTGAAAACCGCATTCCTCAACGGGAACCTGGAGGAGGAGGTGTATATGATGCAACCTGAGGGATTCGTGTCCAAGAACTGCCCAGATAAGGTGTGTAGGTTGCTTAGATCCATTTATGGACTAAAGCAAGCTTCCCGAAGTTGGAACATAAGATTTGATGAGGCAATCAGATCTTATGACTTCGTTAAGAACGAAGATGAGCCTTGTGTATACAGAAAGGTAAGTGGGAGCGCTATTAGCTTTTTGGTGTTATATGTGGATGACATCCTCATCATTGGGAATGACATAGGAATGCTATCCACAATAAAGGCTTGGTTATCTAGACACTTCTCCATGAAGGACTTAGGAGAAGCATCTTATATCTTGGGGATTAGAATCTATAGAGATAGATCCAAAAGGATGCTTGGCTTGTCCCAGTCCAGGTACATAGAAACTATTGTCAAAAGGTTTGGCATGGAAAATTCCAAAAGAGGTCTCATACCGATGAGACATGGGATATCGCTTTCTACGAGTATGTCCCCAAAGACTCCAGAAGAAAGGGCGAACATGGATATGATACCTTATGCCTCAGCAATAGGGTCTATCATGTATGCCATGCTATGTACTAGGCCTGATATAGCGCATGCTCTGAGTGTCACGAGCAGGTATCAAGCGGATCCAGGCTTGGAGCACTGGAAAGCAGTAAAGTGTATCCTTAAGTACTTGAGTAGGACTAAGGATCTTTTACTAGTATATGGAGGTAATAGCCTTAAGGTTGAAGGCTACACTGACTCAAGTTTTCAGTCTGATGTCGATGATAGCAAGTCGAATTCAGGGTATGTATACACCTTGAATGGAGGAGCAGTGTGCTGGAAGAGTTCCAAACAAAATACCACTGTTGACTCGACCACAGAGGCGGAGTACATTGCTGCATTAGATGCAGCAAAGGAGGGAGTCTGGGTGAAGAAGTTCATCATAGATTTGGGAGTCGATACAGATAGCGACAAGTCGACTTCCTTATATTGCGACAACTATGAGGTGATTACTCAAATAAGGGAACCCGGGTCTCATTAGAAGTGTTCTGAGGAGGTTCCAGCTTATAAGAGAGATCATAACCCGAGGAGATGTAGTAGTGGAAAGAGTTCCATCCGAAGATAACATTGCAGATCCACTGACAAAGCCGTTGTCTCAGATTGTCTTTGAGCATCACAGGAGTCTGATGGGGATCAGACACATAGGTGATTGGCTTTAGGTCAAGTGGGAGATTGCTAGTCATAGGTGCCCAACAAGCCAATCACGTGAGTGATGGCACGTGTGACTTGATACAGAATCTTTTTTGCTTATTATATTTTGGCATATATCACTTTATAACTATTGCATAAATGCATATATATATTGTGATGTCCTTGGATTTGTGCAATGGGAATCGGATCGTGATGAGATCACGATAATGAGATCGATTCACCTTTAAACACATATCCTAAATAATCCCGGTCATAGGTTACTCGAGAGGGACATCGTGATAACCGGATAGACTGGTGTGCTGTATACCCGTCCATATGATGGATGCAGCTGGTCTCATAGCTGCTCGTGTAGGGACACTAGGGATACAGTACAGGTGCTCATTGGAGAATGAGTTCACTGATTGATCCGCTTACGGAATGCTGGATGGTTGATGATGCCTTATTGTCAGACAACAATTCCGTAGTCCTAGTGGTGTATCTGGTTCTTAGACTTGAGACACCAAGGATGTCCTGTATGAGTGCTCCACTCTTTGATACCAGACTTATAGGTTTGGCTGTTCCCAGATCTAGTACAGCTGGTCATTGGGAGTGGTAGTCGACCTTACGAGGGCTATTGAGTGTCGATAGAGGATCATCCACTCTCGGTATCATGAGAGGAATATCCCATGTGTTCTTGCTCAGACAAATCCCTGGCCAGGGTCATTCGGGTTGAGAGAGAAAGAGTTCTCCGGGAGAATCCGATTAGAGCGAGACTCGAGTAGAAACCGTATGGGTCTGACAGCACCATGCTCGATATACGGTCTCTGGGATATTAGATGGATGAGGGACTATAGGTACATGGTAACTGAGGACAGACAGGTCCAATGGATTGGATTCCCCTATATCGTCTGGGGACTACGGCGTAGTGGCCTAGTACTTCCGTAGTCGATGAGTCGAGTGAATTATTACAGAGATAATAATTCACTTAGTTAGAAGGAGTTCTGACAGGTATGACTCACGGCCAGCTCGATATTGGGCCTAGAGGGTCACACACATATGGTAGGCATTGCGATGAGTAGAGGTTCGGATATGAGATATCCGACGGAGCCCTTGTCTTATTGGATGCAGATCCAATACCCACTAGGGAAAGGACCCATTAGGGTTTTGACACGGGATCTCTATAAATAGGAGGGATTCACAGCCTCATAGGCTAGAGTCTTTGCTTGCCCTTCCTATTCTCCTCTCCCTCTCCACCTCAGAGTAGGCCTGGAGTTTTGAGGAGCGTCGTCGCAACCCTGCTGTGTGGATCACCGCTAGAGAGGAGGACGCTTGACCTCCTTCACCCTCTCCTGAGGATCTGCAAGGAAACAGGGATATACGATCTCCCTAGGTAACACAATCTCTATACGCAGTTTTGTGTTTTGCGGATTTTGCGCACCAATCTTCGCACGACGACGAACATCTTTTTGGGAATCGGGGATTTTTGTTTTCTTGTTCTTCCGCTGCGCATATGATGTCGCCCCCCCTATGATTTCCCAACACTATCGACTTAGTTGGAACTCTGTTCAGAAGGTAAGTTACAGTTTCTAGGGCATATCCATAGAATGAGATGGGTAGGTCAACGAAACTCATCATGGATCATACCATGTCTAATAGCGTACAATTTCTCCTTTCAAAGACACCATTGAGCTGAGGTGTATAAGGAGGTGTCCATTGGGATAATATCCCATGGTCCTTGAGGAACTGAGTAAACTCTGTACTTAAGTACTCACCTCCTCGATCTGATCGAAGAGTTTTGATACTCTTTCCAATCTGGTTCTCCACCTCATTCTTATACTCTCTGAATTTATCAAAGGCCTCGGACTTGTACTTCATTAAGTACATATATCCATACCTTGAGAAATCATCAGTAAAGGTAATGAAGTAGGAGTAACCACCAATGGCATGAGTTGACATGGGTCCACATACATCACTATGTATGAGTTCCAACAGCTCAGTGGCTCTCTCTCCAGTTCCACTAAATTGAGAGTTGGTCAGTTTTCCATGAAGGCAAGGCTCGTAAGTTGCATATGACACATAGTTAAATGGATATAGATATTCATCATTTAGCAACTTTTGAATCTTTCTTTCATGGATGTGACCTAGCTTACAATGCCACATGTAATGCACTATTCATCTCATCTCGTTTCCTCTTAGACACATTTACATTCATGAATGTACCTGAAGTTTCATCAAGCTTTTGTTTCACCCTTTCTGCAAGGTACACTTTGCAGTTCCTCTTCCAGTGCCCATCTTTACCATAGTGGAAGCACTGGCCTTTGTCCTTTGATGGGTCTTTCTTAGCAACCTTTACTTTACCTGGTCTGCCCTTGCCCTTTCCCTTCTTAAGGGACCTTTCTGCTTTCCTTTTCTTTCTGGACTCACCAGTGTAGAGAACTGGCTTCTCTTTCTTAATAGTACTCTCTACCTCCCTCAACATATTGAGGAGCTCTGGGAGAGTCACCTCAAGCTTGTTCATATTAAAATTCATTATGAACTGTGAAAAGGAATTTGGTAGAGACTAAAGCATAATGTCCACACACAAGTTATCCTCTAGGACCATTCCTAGACCTATGAGTTTCTCTATCCACTCAATCATCTTTAGGACATGGTTTTGAACCGGTGTCCCCTTAGTCATCTTAGCGTGGAAAAGGCTCTTGGATATCTCATATCATTGAGTCCTTCCCTGTTCCTCAAACAATTTGCGGACATGTAGGAGAATGGATCTGGCATCCATCTTTTCATGTTGTCTCTGTAACTCAAGAGTCATAGAGCCCAACATATAGCACTGAGCAAGAGTGGAGTCATCAATGTACTTCATGTAGCGAGCGATCTCATCCTCGCTTGCCCCTTCTTTGGGCGTAGGCATCACTGTATCAAGGATATACATGATTTTCTCCGCCGTGAGAACAATTCTCAAGTTACGGAGCCAATCCGTATAATTTGGACTAGTGAGGCGGTTGACATCAAGTATGCCACGCAAGAGATTTGAAAGCGACATTTTCTTAAAATAAAGATGCAGTAGAAATGAATAACATACAGATTTTACAAGAAATAAACTACCAAGATATGGACTTCTATCTTAATATGCTCCCACTATTTTACTAACGAGTCACGCGACACCCTCAGCACGTGAAACGGAAGTCTCCGGTAGACTTCTAGTGGGGATCAGGATCCAATCAGCGTCTTAGTGTAACCTCGAGAGACTCGACCAATCACACTAAGCCTAAAAGGTAGGCAACTCTTGTCGATCACTATAGTCTCGAGGGACTTGACCAACTATGATGCTCGGTTAAGTCAACACCTTCGTTACAAGATGAGTCCGATTTGATGATATACCCTTAAGGGACTCGACTAATCATATCATGTCCTTAGGTCATCGGTGACATCTCTATATCATAAGCAAGATAGCAAATCGCGATATAGGTGAGTCTCGAGGGACTCGACCAACTCAACCTACACCGGGAATCGGTTCCTACTTATAACGATGGAAGACCACGTGGGTCAATCTAATTGCCTCACGTTTACCGATTTAATATTATTGAGAGAGATGTTTCTATGATTTGGTCTCCTAATATGACATGTCACACATATACATATTTAATATATATCTACATCGCATGCAAATATATATACATATTAGTATGTGTATAAGCAATCACACTAGATGATCATGGATCACAACCTAATGTGATTAGGCCCGAGCCAATAGGCCTAATCACTCATATTAAGATCTATGTATGCAACAGTGCATCTCCATGTCCTGTAATCGTCCATCTCGTCCTCGTCGGTTCCGTCGACATCTCGATGCATCTTCATGCATCGCGATCGTCCATCTCGTGGGTCCCGCTATAGCATCCACGCTCCCGCTGCGCCTCCTCATGTGATTACAACTTAATCATAGGCACGTAGGCCCGACAATAAACGAGAAATATAATGGAGGCTCGCAGACCCTAATAATAATAATCACAAGTACACACATCACACGGTCCATGATCATCCATCCACACATTATATATAAATAATCATCATCATGTAGGACTACCAGATAATGATAAAAATAATAATCAACTAAACCTTTTAATTAATTAGTATTTTATGAAATCAAGGACATATAGGAAAATTTTAAATTCATAGGGGTATTTTCATAATTTGGACAAAAGACAGAAACTAGAATTTCTCAAATTCATAGGGGCAAAACTATCTTTTAGCCCAAAAACCCTAAGCCCCTCTCCCTCTTTGTTACTACTGCTGCCGCCGCCACCCTGCCAGCGACGGTAGGTGCAACGGGGCCGGGGCACCGCCCCCACAAGTGGGCGCCCTCGTGGGTAGCGTTGCCCCCGCGGGCGGGCACCCCTGTGGGCGCCGCCCCTTCCACGGGCGGTTCTGCCTACGAGGCAGCGCCCGTAGGCGGTGCTGCCTCGCAGGGGTTTTGCCCGCGGGAGCAGCAGCCATAGGCGCCATTGCCCTACGGCACATCACCCCGCGTGAGTAGCGGCCGCAGGCACCGTTGCCCTATGGTACCTCTGCCCGCTGGCTGCCAGCCCCGTCGGCCACAAGCCTACTGCAGGCACATCGCTTGTGCATGTGCCGGCGCTGTGTTGCCTAGTTGCGGCTGCCACTATAGGTGGCTGCATGCACGCAGATCGAGGGCAGCAACTATTGCTGCCCTTCCTTATTTTTGCATCAACGATTTTGACGTCAAAATTCTTCTTAAACACAACACACACAGTTCAAAACCAATCATTCGCACGAACAACCTGGCTCTGATACCACTATTGGGAAATCTTGGGGGCGAATCAGATGTGCAGCAGAAGAACAAGAAAACAAAATCCCTGATTCCTAAAGAGATGTTTGTCATCATGCGAAGATTGGTGCGCAAAATTCGTGAAACTGAAAAACTGCATATAGAGTAGATTGTGTTACCTAGGGAGATCGTATATCCCTATTTCCTTGCAGATCTTTAGGAGAGGGTGAAGGAGGTCAAGCATCATCCTCTCTAGCGGTGATCTACACAGTAGGGCTGTGATGACGCTCCTCAAAACTCCAAGCCTGCTTTGAGGTGGAGAGGGGAAGGAGAATAGGAGAGGCAAGCAAAGGCTCTAGCCTATGAGGCTCTGAATCCTTCTTATTTATAGAGGTCCCTTATCAAACCCTAATGGATCCTCCCCTAGTGGGTATTGGATCTGCATCCAATAACCCAAGCCTTTTAGATTAGTGAATCTCTATCCAATAATCTCTCATGGGCTCTTATTGGATCTCGTCCATGGGATCCAATAATTCAGGGGCTTATTGGATATCCAATAAGACAAGGGCTCCGTCGGATATCTCATATCCGAACCTCTACTCATCGCAATGCCTACTATATGTGTGTGACCCTCTATGCCCAATATCAAGCTGACCGTGAGTCATACCTGTCAAAACTCCTTCTAACTCAATGAATAATTATCTCTATAATAATTCACTCGACTCATCGACTACGGACGTACTAGGCCACTACGCCGTAGTCCCTAGACGATACAGGGGAATCCAATCCATTGGACCTATTTGTCCTTAGTTACCGTGTACCTATAGTCCCTCATCCATCTAATATCCCAAAGATCGTATATCGAGCATGGTGCTGTCAGACCCATACGGTTTCTACTCGAGTTTCGCTCTTATCGGATTCTCTCGGAGAACTCTTTTTCTCTCAACCTGAATGACCCTGGCCAAGGATCTATCTGAGCAAGAATACATGGGATATTTCTCTCATGACGTCGAGAGTGGATGATCCTATATTGACACTCAATAGCCCTTTTAAGGTCGACTACCACTCCCAATGACCAGCTATACTAGATCTGGGACAACCAAACCTATAAGTCTGGTATCAAAGAGTGGAGCACTCATACAGCACATCCTTGGTGTCTCAAGTCTAAGGACTAGATATACCACTAGGACTACGGAATCGTTGTCTGACAATAAGACATCATCAACCATCCAGCATTCCGTAAGCGGATCAATCAGTGAACTCATTCTCTAATGAGCACCTGTATTGTATCCCGAGTGTCCCTACACGAGCAGTTATGAGACCTGCTGCATCTATCATATGGACGGGTATATAGCACACTAGTCTGTCCTGTTATTATGATGTCCCTCTCGAGTAACCTATGACCGAGATTATTTAGGATATGTGTTTAAAGGTGAATCGATCTCATTTTTGTGATCTCATCACGATCCGATTCCCATTGCACAAATCCAATGACATCACAATATATATATGCATATATGCAATAGTTATAAAGTGATATATACCAAAATATAATAAGCAAAAAGATTCTTTATCAAGTCACACGTGCCATCACTTATGTGATTGGCTTGCTGGGCACTTATGACTAGTAGTAGCAACTATTGCTGTCCTTGCAAGGTGGCCAATGGCTGATTGTAGTCTTCGCCGAGGCCTGGACACATGCATGCAGGTGGCCAGCGGACAATATGCAGGCTGTAGGCAGGCAACCACGGGGGCAATTGCCCCTAGGGGCATTGTGACCATGGGCCAAGGCTCTCTTGGGGGCAACGACGCCTACGGGCGCTGCGCCCGCAAGTAGAGGCATCGCGGGGGCAACTTGCGCCTACGGGTATTGTGCCCGTGGCGACAACGGCGCCTGAGGGAGCTGCACTAGCAAGCAGAGCCACCCGTAGGGGCGACAGTGCTTGCAGTTGTTAGGATCGGAGTGACACTAAGAGGGGAGGGGGGTGAATTAGTGCAACAGATTAAAACTCATAAGTTTGAAAACAATTTCATAAATGTGTCAAGATTTCGATTCGACAAAGAATAGCTTAGTTAAAGTAGCTCGAGTAAATTAAGGAGATGAAAACCAAAAGCTTGCTACTAAGTAAATAAAGGTTTCAGAAATTGAAACACTCACACATTCAAGGAACACAATAATTTAAAGTGGTTCAGTCAAATGACCTATATCCACTTGCGAAGCCTTCTTCGATGAGGCTCCCAACTTTCACTAGCAAATCACTTTGAAGGGGAAGGACCAAATACCCCTCTTATAACCTTTTACAAGTGGTTCACACTCTTATAGATTTTTCAAAGAGAAAGAGGGAGGTGAACACTTAAGCTATTGAAAAAATAAAACTTTGCTAAGGCTTTTTCTCAATTTCTAACTTCTCAAAAGGTGTCTTCTCTGCTGAGAATTGAGGGGTATTTATAGGCCCTAAGAGGATTCAAATTTGGGTTCCAAATTTGAATTACTTTTGGGTTCCCGATGCTGGTGGTGCCACCGCCTATCAGTGTCTACACTGATAGTGTACCAGCGGTGCCACCGCCATACTTCTTGGATTCTGGGTTGTGCCACCACCCAGTCCGACAGTGTACTAGTGGTGCCACTGCCGGAACTCTCAGGTTCTGGGCAGTGCTACTGCCCAGTTTGATTGGGTGCTAGGCGATGCCATCGCCCGATCCTTACGGGTCACTGGTTGGGCTCCAAATTTGGCCCAAACTAGTTTATATTCGGGCCCAATTGGCCCCTAACTAGGTTATAGGATTAACTCTTAATCCTAACCCTAATTACATGCAAACTATAAAATTAAAACATAGTCCTATGCAGGTTTTTAACCAGCAATGACGAGTTTCCTTCCGACGAGCTTTCCGGTGAACTTCCGACGAACTTTCGATACACCCTCGGATTTCTTCCGGCGGACTCCCAGTAGGCTCCTGGTCTTGTGGCGAGTTCAGCGAGTCTTTGGCAAGTAGCCAAACCTTCTCAGTGATCTCCGCGAACCTCCAATGATCTCTCTAGCAAACTTCCGAAAACTTCGGCAAGTCCCTGATTCCTTCTCGGTTGGTTCCGGTAGCACTTCCGACGAATCTTCGGACTTTCGGCGGACTCTCGAACACCCATCGAACTTGACTCTGGTAGACTTACTTTATGTCTTCAAGTTATCGTAGTTAATCCTACACACTTAACTCAATAATATGGATTAGATCAATTAACCCATTAATTGATTTCATCATCAAAATCTTAGATTCAACAATCTCCCTCTTTTTGATGATGACAATCAATTGATGACGGAGTTAAACATAACTCCCCCTATCTATATGCCATATAATGAGAAGATAAAAACACTTTAATTCAATCTCTTTAAATTCAAGCCTAAATAGATAAGTTCTATTCGTTGAACTTATCGTTATTCTCTATAAGCATGAGCAAATACGAAACTTCATATTCTCATAATTTCAAGCTATGAAAATAGCTTGAAATTATCTATTTTGAAGTCAAATGATAAAGGACAATTATCATTTCGATAAGAGATATAAACTTTCAACATGAATCTCATGATATAAATGTAAGCATGATTTCATATGATCATGAGATGAAACGACAACCAATCTAAAAACTTTCATATCGCAATATTCTCAAAAAGTTTTACGATGCATATAAGACATTTATTTTGCGATGCATATAAGACATTTCACAACATATTAGCTTTTGCAATACATATAAGTCATGCTATTACATTTGCATAAGTCATCAATCTTTTGCTCATTCTTCTCCCCCTTTTTCATCAACAAAAAAGGAGATGAGATTTTAAGCATACAATTTGTGATCATAAAATCTTTAAAAAAGAATTCAGCATTAAGATCGATCATACAAAATTCAGTATTCATAAGATCATACCTAATTCATCTTATAAGAAAAATTCAGCATACATATAAAAAGGAGATGGCAAAATTCAGCATTAAGATTGATTATACAAAGAACGCATGTCAAGGTAGCATAATAAGAAGGCATATCGATTAATTCTTAGGAGGAAATCCATAGTTCTTATACATGGCATCTAAATGTGCAAATCATCTAATGGGTTCTAGGTTTCCAAGTTCATCTAGATCAACATGTTTGTCCTTATATATTGTCCTTGTTTTGAAATTAGGAAACCTAAGAGCTACTTCATTAGATCTAAAAAGGTTTTGGTCATAGGAATCTCCTTCCACCCTCTTCCCTTTGGTTCTTGATGATCTCGTAGGAGCCATATCTAATCAAGATGATAGATCAAGAAAGAACTGTAAAGAATAGGCCAAATAATAGAGGAAGAAAGAAAGATTTTAGATCTTACCTTATGGAGATTTCCTTGGGAGGTAGAGAGCTTGATGTAAAGAATAGGCCAAAATCGACATCTGCATAAGCTATTAAATCGAATTTATCAGATTTCGGATACCACAATCCTAAATTGGGAGTTCCTTTAAGATATCTAAAAATTCTTTTAACACTTTTAAGATGAGATAATTTAGGATTAGATTGAAACCTAGCACAAAGTCCTACACTAAACATGATATCCGGTCTAATCACGGTGAGGTAAAGTAGACTACCTATCATTCCCCTATACATTTTTTGATGATAGTTTTCACCATTTTCATTTATACCTAACTTAGTGAAAGTACTCATAGAAGTGTTTATCGCTTTTGATCCATCCATTTTAAATCACTTTAATAATTCTAATATATATTTAGATTGATTAAGAAATATACCATCACTAAGTTGTTTAATTTACAATCCTAAAAAGAAGGTTAATTCACCCATTTTACTCATTTCAAATTTATGACTCGTACACTTGGCAAATGATTCACATAGTGATTCATCTGAAGAACAAAAAATAATATCGTCAACATAAATTTACACAATAAGAAAATTATTTTCAAGGTGTTTGATAAACAATTAATATCAACCTTGCCTTTGGTAAAATTATTTAAAATAAGAAAGGAATTAAGCCTTTCATACCAAGCTCTAGGAGCTTGTTTTAAGCCATGGAGAGCCTTAGTTAATTTGAATACATGATTAGGAAGAAGAGAATTTTCAAATCTGGGAGGTTATTCAACATACACTTCTTCAGAAATAAAACCATTTAAGAAAGCACTTTTTGTTGAATCTCGTATTTTGATGATGAAACTACTTGATATATGTTTATGATTTAATCTGCGTTTTGAGTGACGCAGGATGCCTCGATCAGGATGAGACAATTAAAGCAGGAATATCATGTTGTGCCGGAGGAACATGTCAGAAGATTGGACGTCGGGCCGGTGGATCGGTCGACGTATCAACAGAAGGCTTCGGGCCGTGGACTCGGGCATCGGGCCAAGAAGAGCAGGTATTGTGCCAAGGATATCAGAGTTGCAGAGTCAACTGGCCGATTGGGTAATAAACTGCAGGAAAGGACGATGCGCCGAAGAATCGGACAAAGCGTCGAGGGACCAATGACATGCCGGACAATTTGGTTAATTGCTTAGGATTAATTGTCTCGATCGAAGTTTTTTTTTTAAGTGTGTAGGATTAACTACGATGAAAGTTAGACAAGCAGCAGGATTTGCGCCAGAGTCAAGTTCATGATCACGTTGGGAGTTCGAGAGTTCGACGGAAGTTCGGACGGTCGTCGGAGGTTCTGCGAGAACAGATCCGAGAAGTCCAGAAGCTTGCCAAGCGAAGCTCGTCGGAACTCACCAAGTGGATCGTCGCAAAGTCCAGGAGTTTGCCGGAAGTCCGCAGGAGCATCACCGAGGGTTTATCGGATGATCGACGGAAGTTCGCCGGAAACTCGCCGGAAGAAGCGATTGACGCACTGAAGCAAAGCTGCAGAAATTGTCTTAGATCTAATCGTAGTTAGCACGTTGATTAAGTTGGAAAATGGGAGGTGATCCCATTAGCTTAATCTTGGGGCAATTGGGCCCCTGAAAGACTGAAATTGGGCCGAATGGAGCTAACCATTCGGACCCTGATTGCACCAGGAGGTGGCACCGCCTGGGCTAAGCCTCCCAGCGAGACTGGGCGGTGCAACCTCCCCAGCCAGGAGGTGGCACCGCCTGAGCTCAGTCTTCGAGCTAGACTGGGCGGTGCAACCTCCCTGATAGAGAGGTGGCACCGCCTGAGCTTAGTCTTCGAGCTAGACTAGGCGGTGCAACCTCCTTGACAGAGAGGTGGCACTGCCTGAGCTCGGTCTTCGAGCTCTGGCAGAGAGGTGCAACCGCCTCAGTCAAGAGGTGGCACCGCCTGGGCTCAGTCTTCGAGCTCTGCTAGGCGGTGCAACCTCTCCAGTCAGGAGGTGCAACCGCCTGATCCCGGAATTCCGGGATTTGATCGTTTTGAGCTCCAAATTTGAATTGGGTTGGGGCCTATAAATACCCCACCCATTCAGCACTGAAAGCACAGAACACACACTCGAAATCTTGCTATCTTTCTGTGTTTCTTAGAGCTCAAAACTGCTAGTTCTCCTCTTTCTATTCTTCAAGTTTGAGTTGTAAAGAGAGGAGAGAAAACTTCTATAAGGGTTGTCTCCTAAGCCCGTCAAAAGGAGTGAATCTGTAAGAGGGTAGTTGGCCTTCGCTTATTGAAGGAAGGCTTCTAGTTGACGTCGGTGACCTCGTCGGTGGAGGAAGCCAAAAGTGGAGTAGGTCAAGACTGACCGAACCACTCTAAATCTCTGGTTTGCGTTTATTTTGAGCACTTTATCATTACTGCAAACCTCCTACATAGCTACTGCTCTCTGCGCCTTTACGAACAAGTTTCTAAGTGCTGATCTTTCCGAATCTGCATTCAGACGTAAATCGGTGTTTTCATACATTACAGTTTACGTTTACGTTTTGATTCTGCAAAACTGTCTTCTGCACTTTTACGAACGAAGTTTCTAAGTTCAGATCCCTTTAAAACTGCGTTTAGACGCAAACTGCGTTTAGACGTAAAACTACGTTTAGACGTAAAACTGCGTTTAGACGCAAACTGCGTTTAGACGCAAACTGCGTTTAGACGTAAAACTACGTTTAGACGTAAAACTGTGTTTAGACATAAAACTACGTTTAGACACAAATTGCACTGCGCTTAGATGCAATCTGATCTTAGACGCAAACTGCGCTTAGACGCAAACTGCGCTTAGACGCAATCTGCATTTAGATGCAAACTGCATTTAGACGCAAACTGCGCTTAGACGTAAATTGTGTTTAGACATAAACTGCACTTAATCATAAGTATTCTTAGAATCAGCTTTTGCATCAAAATAGTTTTTATCAAACGAACGCAGCTTTCGTTTTTAATCGCTGAAAGATTTCCGCTGCACTAATTCACCCCCCCCCCCCTCTTAGTGCTCTCGATCCTAACAATTGGTATCAGAGCGGGGTATTTCTCATTTCGGATTTACACCCGAGAGAAATGGCTCTTCAAGAGGGCTTTTCGGTCTTTCATCCACTGTTCTTTAATGGATTGGACTACACTTATTGGAAAACTCGAATGAGAGTTTTCTTGATTTCTCTAAATCTGGATTTATGGAATATCGTTGAAAACGGTTTTCAACTACCCTCTAAACCGATGAACGAATGGTCGGATTTAGAGAAGAAGTATTTTTCTTTAAACGCAAAGGCTATGAATGCCTTATTTTGCTCTTTGGACAAAAATGAGTTCAATCGGGTTTCTTTGTGCGAAACGGCTTTCGATATTTGGCGCGCTCTTGAAATCACGCACGAGGGAACTAGTAGAGTCAAAGACTCGAAAGTTAATATTTTACTGCATGATTTTGAGCTTTTTCATATAAAACCAAGCGAAACCGTTGTTGACATGTACACCCGTTTTACGGATGTCGTCAATGGTTTAAAATCACTTGGTAAAAGCTTTTCGGATTTTGAACTCGTTAACAAAGTTTTGCGCTCACTTTCTAAAACTTGGGATTCAAATGTAACTGCTATTCAAGAATCGAAAAACTTGAACCAATTTCCACTTGAAGAACTAATTGGTTCATTGATCACATATGAAATGACGTGCAATGCACATGAAGAACTTGAGAACCACCTTCCCAAGAACAGGAAGGATTTGGGACATAGAACATTTGAAGACCACTCGAGCATAAGCTCAAGTGATGGTGAACTTAAACTACAAATGAAACAAAAATTAAAAAGTAAAAAGAACGGAACTACTTGCTTTGAACGAAAGAAGAAGAACAAAAATTGGGATGAATTGAGCTCCTCTGAAGACGAGGAGAAAATCAACAAAGGCGAAGTGGCAAACTACGCCTTTACGCCTTTCGACGCTGAGGTAATCAAAATACCTTTAATTTACTTCGAAATTACATGATGTTTTTCATGATGCATTTTTCTTTTTCTTTAAATTTTCTTGAAAATTACATTTTTAATAATTTAATAATGAAAATGCAAAAATATGATCATGCTTGTAATTTTGAAAATGATAATGAAAATTGCATGTCTTATGTTAATGCAAGATAGAAATCTAATGATTGTACACCTAGTGAGATTAAATCTTATTTATGTGCTTGAGAAGCAAGAATGTATATTTTGATGATTTTCATATTGCTTTTCAATGACGATACATGGCTTTTGTCTGGAAGGCTTGATATTTTTCATTGTCTTTGTTTGTTAAAAATAATGTATGATTTTGACATAAGAATAAAGATTTGAGATTTTAAAGTTATACATGATGATTTTTGTGATTGATGGTTTTATGATGAAATTCATTTCACGATCCTAAACGTTGATGCATGTTTTCATTTGACATAAATGAAAAGGCATGCTAACATGAAATCGATCACTTAAAATGAAACACTTAAAAAAAAGGGGAGAAATATATGAATTGATGCTATAAACACTATGCTATGATTATCCCATGCTTGCATCACCAAGAAATATATGATTGCTATCATTGCTATATGCCCTGTATCAAGATATCAAACAAAAATTTGCATCATACGAGCTGATATCTTACCATGTGATGCAACGCTACACTTGCTAAAATATTCGAAATGTGTACATCATGCCCTGTATCAAGATATCAAACAAAATCTTGCTTCACAGTTTTACGCATTGATATCTTACCATATGATGAAATGCTACAATTGATGAACACTTGAAATGTAATCCTCTATCTTATTGATTTTTCAATAAATCTATGCTTGTCATACATGAATTTATTGAATATAATTTTGAGGATGATTTCAGATTTGACAAATGCTTGATTCGTATTTACGACATAAGATACACTTTAAATATGAATCATGCATCAATCATGTTAAATGCTTCAATCATTTTCTATGTCTAGAGTTTTCAATTTTGATGAAATACAAGTGATAAATTCATTTATGATATCTTGTAAATCACTTGAATTATGAATGAGTTTTTTATGATGTGTTAAAAGAATCACTTAAAAAGAAAATGCTTTTCCCATCTTATCGAGATTAATGATTTCATGATATTGTGTGAATCTCGAAATTGATTTTGATGAAATAGTAATAACGTTATTCATGTTATGAATCTTAAAAATGATAATATGCTTCATGTGATAATATGAATACATGAAACACTTATGATATTCCGTGTATTCATAAAATATTTATCTCATCATCCAATAACTCTTCTTGATATTGCTTATGAGATGAAATGAAATAATGCATGAAATACAAATGAGGAGTCAATGATCATGCATAATAGGATGTAATGAATTCTGACATTTAGATACCATCGTTTGAATATCTATGATTATGTTGCCAAAATGATATATCATGAATGCTTGAATATCATGTTTGATATGCTCATGATGATGATTGATTTTTCGGTATCGTGCATAAAAAAAATGAAATGCAATGTTAATGAATTTGTGCATTGAAACTATAATGATGCACAAATAAGAATGATTACTTACCTTTGTCATGATTTAGAAATTGATGTAAAGGGTTTTTCCCTTCTTTTTGACAATGACAAAGGGGGAGATAGATTGCTAGCACAATTCAAGAAAAAGGCAAAAATTACAAAAGAGAAGAAATTGATATCTTGAACATCACCGATAATTGCTAGCTTGAAATGTCAAGAAAATGCAAAAACTTGTTTATTTTCTTGCACATCTAACTTGCACTTTGCAACGAAAGCAAAAATGACACTTCTCAAAAGAGAAGAAAGAGCTTGTTATCTTGAACATCACAAGCTTGCCAAACAAAAATTGCAAAAGTGCTATCTTGCCTATCTCAAGAAGCAAAACTTGCATATCGTAAAAATTTGCTAGCTTGCAACTTGCATATTTCAAGAAGCAAGAGTTGCCTTCTTGAACATCTCTAAATTGCTAGCTTGCAAGTTCTAAAATGTTGCAACATTGCTAGCTTGCATGTTATAAAAGTGCTATCTTGTATGCTGTAAAACTTGCATATCTAAAACTTGATAGCTTGAATGTTCTAAGCATGATGTAACATTTGCTAAATTTTCCGGCTTCAAAACTGCATGATGATAAAACTTGATATTATGTTTTTCATGCAATGAGTTGAACCAATATCACAAACACTCGATTGTGGTACTTTTCCTTTTTGTTGATGACAAAGGGGGAGAAGTATTTGATGACATGACATGCATAAGTATTTGATGACATGACATGCATAAGTTTATGCATAAGTTCATGATAACGTGTTGCAAGTATTCATGATGAATATTGCAATGACTTGAATTTAGTTTGAATTCAAGGTTCTATCAATATGGCATATTGATAGGGGGAGTTTGTTTAAACTCTGGGAGTTAAGGTTAACTCCGTTTATGATGACATTTGCTTAGATTTTTTAATCTAAGAGTTTCTATCAATATGGCATATTGATAGGGGGAGTTTGTTTAAACTCCGGGAGTTAAGTTTAACTCCGTCATCAAGTGATTGTCATCATCAAAAAGGGGGAGATTGTTGAATCTCGTATTTTGATGATGAAACTACTTGATATATGTTTATGATTTAATCTGCGTTTTGAGTGACGCAGGATGCCTCGATCAGGATGAGACAATTAAAGCAGGAATATCATGTTGTGCCGGAGGAACATGTCAGAAGATTGGACGTTGGGCCGGTGGATCGGTCGACGTATCGACAGAAGGCTTCGGGCCGTGGACTCGGGCATCGGGCCAAGAAGAGCAGGTATTGTGCCAAGGATATCGGAGTTGCAGAGTCAACTGGCTGATTGGGCAATAAGCTGCAGGAAAGGACGATGCGCCGAAGAATCGGACGAAGCGTCGAGGGACCAATGACATGCCGGACAACTTAGTTAATTGCTTAGGATTAATTATCTCGATCGAAGTTTTTTGTTTTAAGTGTGCCGGATTAATTACGATGAAAGTTAGACAAGCAGCAGGAGTTGCGCCGGAGTCAAGTTCATGATCACGTTGGGAGTTCGAGAGTTCGACGGAAGTTCGGACGGTCGTCGGAGGTTCTGCGAGAACAGATCCGAGAAGTCCAGAAGCTTGCCAAGCGAAGCTCGTCGGAACTCACCAAGTGGATCGTCGTAAAGTCCAGGAGTTTGCCGGAAGTCCGCAAGAGCATCACCGAGGGTTCATCGGATGATCGACGGAAGTTCGCCGGAAACTCGCCGGAAGAAGCGATTGACGCACCGAAGCAAAGCTGCAGAAATTGTCTTAGATCTAATCATAGTTAGCATATTGATTAAGTTGGAAAATGGGAGGTGATCCCATTAGCTTAATCTTGGGGCAATTGGGCCCCTGAAAGACTGAAATTGGGCCGAATGGAGCTAACCATTCGGACCCTGATTGAACCAGGTGGTGCAACCGCCTAGGCCAGGAGGTGGCACCGCCTGGGCTAAGCCTCCCAGCGAGACTGCGCGGTGCAACCTCCCCAGCCAGGAGGTGGCACCGCCTGAGCTCAGTCTTCGAGCTAGACTGGGCGGTGCAACCTCCCTGACAGAGAGGTGGCACCGCCTGAGCTTAGTCTTCGAGCTAGACTAGGCGGTGCAACCTCCCTGACAGAGAGGTGGTGCTAGTCATAAGTGTCCAGCAAGCCAATCACGTGAGTGATGGCACGTGCGACTTGATACAGAATCTTTTTGCTTATTATATTTTTTGGCGTATATCACTTTATAACTATTGCATAAATGCATATGTATTGTGATGTCCTTGGATTTGTGCAATGGGAATCGGATCGTGATGAGATCACGATAATGAGATCGATTCACCTTTAAACACATATCCTAAATAATCCCGGTCATAGGTTACTCGAGAGGGACATCGTGATAACCGGATAGACTGGTGTGCTGTATACCCGTCCATATGATGGATGCAGCTGGTCTCATAGCTGCTCGTGTAGGGACACTAGGGATACAGTACAGGTGCTCATTGGAGAATGAGTTCACTGATTGATCCGCTTACGGAATGCTGGATGGTTGATGATGCCTTATTGTCAGACAACGATTCCGTAGTCCTAGTGGTGTATCTGGTTCTTAGACTTGAGACACCAAGGATGTCCTGTATGAGTGCTCCACTCTTTGATACCAGACTTATAGGTTTGGCTGTTCCCAGATCTAGTACAGCTGGTCATTGGGAGTGGTAGTCGACCTTACGAGGGCTATTGAGTGTCGATAGAGGATCATCCACTCTCGGTATCATGAGAGGAATATCCCATGTGTTCTTGCTCAGACAAATCCCTGGCCAGGGTCATTCGGGTTGAGAGAGAAAGAGTTCTCCGGGAGAATCCGATTAGAGCGAGACTCAAGTAGAAATCGTATGGGTCTGACAGCACCATGCTCGATATACGGTCTCTAGGATATTAGATGGATGAGGGACTATAGGTACATGGTAACTGAGGACAGACAGGTCCAATGGATTGGATTCCCCTGTATCGTCTGGGGACTACGGCGTAGTGGCCTAGTACTTCCGTAGTCGATGAGTCGAGTGAATTATTACAGAGATAATAATTCACTTAGTTAGAAGGAGTTCTGACAGGTATGACTCACGGCCAGCTCGATATTGGGCCTAGAGGGTCACACACATATGGTAGGCATTGCGATGAGTAGAGGTTCGGATATGAGATATCCGACGGAGCCCTTGTCTTATTGGATGCAGATCCAATACCCACTAGGGAAAGGACCCATTAGGGTTTTGACACGGGATCTCTATAAATAGGAGGGATTCACAGCCTCATAGGCTAGAGTCTTTGCTTGCCCTTCCTATTCTCCTCTCCCTCTCCACCTCAGAGTAGGCCTGGAGTTTTGAGGAGCGTCGTCGCAACCCTACTGTGTGGATCACCGCTAGAGAGGAGGACGCTTGACCTCCTTCACCCTCTCCTAAGGATCTGCAAGGAAACAGGGATATACGATCTCCCTAGGTAACACAATCTCTATACGCAGTTTTGTGTTTTGCGGATTTTTGCGCACCAATCTTCGCACGACGATGAACATCTTTTTGGGAATCGGGGATTTTTGTTTTCTTGTTCTTCCGCTGCGCATATGATGTCGCCCCCCCTATGATTTCCCAACAGTGGTATCAGAGCCAGGTTGTTCGTACGAATGATTGGTTTTGAACTGCGTATACCCGTCCATATGATGGATGGTTGATGATGCCTTATTGTCAGACAACGATTCCGTAGTCCTAGTGGTGTATCTGGTTCTTAGACTTGAGACACCAAGGATGTCCTGTATGAGTGCTCCACTATTTGATACCAGACTTATAGGTTTGGCTGTTCCCAGATCTAGTACAGCTGGTCATTGGGAGTGGTAGTCGACCTTACGAGGGCTATTGAGTGTCGATAGAGGATCATCCACTCTCGGTATCATGAGAGGAATATCCCATGTGTTCTTGCTCAGACAAATCCCTGGCCAGGGTCATTCGGGTTGAGAGAGAAAGAGTTCTCCGGGAGAATCCGATTAGAGCGAGACTCGAGTAGAAACCGTATGGGTCTGACAGCACCATGCTCGATATACGGTCTCTGGGATATTAGATGGATGAGGGACTATAGGTACATGGTAACTGAGGACAGACAGGTCCAATGGATTGGATTCCCCTGTATCGTCTGGGGACTACGGCGTAGTGGCCTAGTACTTCCGTAGTCGATGAGTCGAGTGAATTATTACAGAGATAATAATTCACTTAGTTAGAAGGAGTTCTGACAGGTATGACTCACGGCCAGCTCGATATTGGGCCTAGAGGGTCACACACATATGGTAGGCATTGCGATGAGTAGAGGTTCGGATATGAGATATCCGACGGAGCCCTTGTCTTATTGGATGCAGATCCAATACCCACTAGGGAAAGGACCCATTAGGGTTTTGACACGGGATCTCTATAAATAGGAGGGATTCACAGCCTCATAGGCTGGAGTCTTTGCTTGCCTTTCCTATTCTCCTCTCCCTCTCCACCTCAGAGTAGGCCTGGAGTTTTGAGGAGCATCGTCGCAACCCTGCTGTGTGGATCACCGCTAGAGAGGAGGACGCTTGACCTCCTTCACCCTCTCCTAAGGATCTGCAAGGAAACAGGGATATACGATCTCCCTAGGTAACACAATCTCTATACGCAGTTTTGTGTTTTGCGGATTTTTGCGCACCAATCTTCGCACGACGATGAACATCTTTTTGGGAATCGGGGATTTTTGTTTTCTTGTTCTTCCGCTGCGCATATGATGTCGCCCCCCCTATGATTTCCCAACATTCTTGCTCAGACAAATCCCTGGCCAGGGTCATTCGGGTTGAGAGAGAAAGAGTTCTCCGGGAGAATCCGATTAGAGCGAGACTCAAGTAGAAACCGTATGGGTCTGACAGCACCATGCTCGATATACGGTCTCTAGGATATTAGATGGATGAGGGACTATAGGTACATGGTAACTGAGGACAGACAGGTCCAATGGATTGGATTCCCCTGTATCGTCTGGGGACTACGGCGTAGTGGCCTAGTACTTCCGTAGTCGATGAGTCGAGTGAATTATTACAGAGATAATAATTCACTTAGTTAGAAGGAGTTCTGACAGGTATGACTCACGGCCAGCTCGATATTGGGCCTAGAGGGTCACACACATATGGTAGGCATTGCGATGAGTAGAGGTTCGGATATGAGATATCCGACGGAGCCCTTGTCTTATTAGATGCAGATCCAATACCCACTAGGGAAAGGACCCATTAGGGTTTTGACACGGGATCTCTATAAATAGGAGGGATTCACAGCCTCATAGGCTAGAGTCTTTGCTTGCCCTTCCTATTCTCCTCTCCCTCTCCACCTCAGAGTAGGCCTGGAGTTTTGAGGAGCGTCGTCGCAACCCTGCTGTGTGGATCACCGCTAGAGAGGAGGACGCTTGACCTTCTTCACCCTCTCCTGAGGATCTGCAAGGAAACAGGGATATACGATCTCCCTAGGTAACACAATCTCTATACGCAGTTTTGTGTTTTGCGGATTTTGCGCACCAATCTTCGCACGACGACGAACATCTTTTTGGGAATCGGGGATTTTTGTTTTCTTGTTCTTCCGCTGCGCATATGATGTCGCCCCCCATGATTTCCCAACAGTGGTATCAGAGCCAGGTTGTTCGTGCGAATGATTGGTTTTTGAACTGCGTGTGTTGTGTTTAGGAAGAATATTGACGTCAAAATCGTTGACGCAAAAGCAAGGAAGGGCAGCAACAGTTGCTGCCCTCGATCTGCATGCCTGCAGCCAGCCGCAGCCACAGCCAGGCAGCACAGCGCCGGCGCATGCGCAAGCGCTGTGCCTGCAGTAGCCGGCCGGCGATCTGCTTGCAGCAGGCTTGCGGCCGGCGGGGCTGGGAGCCCGCTCGGTAGAAGCGCCTGCGGCCACTGAGCCCGCGGGCAGAGGCGCCGTAGGGCAGCAGCGCGGGCTGAGGCACCGCAAGGCAGCGGCGCCTGTGGCCGCTGCTCCCACGGGCAAAAACCCCGCAGGGGCGGCCGCCAGCGAGACAGCACCACCTGCGGGCGCTGACTCGCGGGCAGAACCGCCCGCGAAGGCGGCGGCGCCCGCGGGGGTGCCCACCTGCAGCGGCAGCGACCCCAGCGGGCGTGCCACCTGCAGGCGAGGGCAGTGCCCTCGCCCTCGCCGCACAGGCCGCCGCCAGCAGGGTGGCGACGGCGACGGCGCAGCAGCGAAAAGGGGAAAGGGTATTAGGGTTTTCTGCGCAAAAGACAGTTTTGCCCCTCGGAATTTGAGAAATTCCAGTTTCTGTCTTTTGTCCAAATTACGAAAATACCCTTAGGAATTGAGAAATTCCCTATATATCCCTGATTTCAGAAAATATTAATTAATTAAAAGGTTTAGTTGATTATTATTTTTATTATCTAGTAGTCCTACATAATGACGATTATTTATACATGTGATGTATGATGAGTGGACGGATGATCATGGACCGTGTGATGTGTGTACTTGTGATTATTATTATTGAGGTCTGCGAACCTCCATTATATTTCTCGTTTATTGTCGGGCCTGCGTGCCTATGATTAAGTTGTAATCACATGAGGAGGCGCAGCGGGAGCGTGGAAGCCATAGCGGGACCCACGAGACGGACGATCGTGATGCATGAAGATGCATCAAGATGTCGACGGAACCAACGAGGACGAGATGGACGATCACAAGGCATGGAGATGCACCGTTGCACACATAGATCTTGATGTGAGTGATTAGGCCTACTGGCTCGGGCCTAATCATATTAGGTTGTGGTCCATGATCATCTGGTGTGATTGCTTATACACATACTAGATATGTATATATATTTGCATGCGATGTAGATATATATTAAATATGTACATGTGTGACATGTCATAATAGGAGACCAAATCATAGAAACATCTCTCGATAATATTAAGTCGGTAAACGTGAGGCAATTAGATTGACCCACGTGGCCTTCCATCGTTATGAGTAGGAACCGAATCCCGGTGTAGGTTGAGTTGGTCGAGTCCCTCGAGACTCACCTATATCGCGATTCGCTATCTTGCTTACGACATAGAGATGTCACCGGTGACCTGAGGGCATGATATGCTTGGTCAAGTCCCTCGAGGGTATATCATCAAATTAGACTCATCTTGTAACGAAGGTGTTGACTTAACCGAGCATCATGGTTGGTCGAGTCCCTCGAGGCCATGGTGATTCGGAGGCCGAACAGGACGGGAATCACAAGGAGTTGTGATCGGCAAGAGTTGTCTACCTTTTAGGCTTAGTGTGATTGGTCGAGTCCCTCGAGGTTACACTAAGACGCTGATTGGATCCTGATCCCCACTAGAAGTCTGCCGGAGACTTCCGTTTCACGTGCTGAGGGTGTCGCGTGACTCGTTAGTAAAATAGTGGGAGCATATTAAGATAGAAGTCCATATCTTGATAGTTTATTTCTTGCAAAATCTGCATGTTATTCATTTTTGCTACATCTTTATTTTCAGAAAATGTCGCTTTCAAATCCCTTACGTGGCATACTTGATGTCAACCGCCTCACTGGTCCAAATTATACGGACTGGCTCCGTAACTTGAGAATTGTTCTCACAGCGGAGAAAATCGTGTACGTCCTTGATACAGTGATGCCTACGCCCGAAGAAGGGGCAAGCGAGGATGAGATCGCTCGCTACGTGAAGTACATTGATGACTCCACTCTTGCTCAGTGCTATATGTTGGGCTCTATGACTCCAGAGTTACAGAGACAACATGAAAAGATGGATGCCAGATCCATTCTCCTACATGTCCGTAAATTGTTTGAGGAACAGGGAAGGACTCAACGATATGAGATATCCAAGAGCCTTTTCCGCGCTAGGATGACTGAGGGGACACCGGTTCAGAACCATGTCCTAAAGATGATTGAGTGGATAGAGAAACTCACAGGTCTAGGAATGGTCCTAGAGGATAACTTGTGTGTGGACATTGTGCTTCAGTCCCTACCAGATTCCTTTTCACAGTTCATAATGAATTTTAATATGAACAAGCTTGAGGTGACTCTCCGAGCTCCTCAATATGTTGAGGGAGGCAGAGAGTACTATTAAGAAAGAGAAGCCAGTTCTCTACACTGGTGAGACCAGAAAGAAAAGGAAAGCAGAAAGGTCCCTTAAGAAGGGAAAGGGCAAAGGCAAACAAGGTAAAGCAAAGGTTGCTAAGAAAGACCCAACAAAGGACAAAGGCCAGTGCTTCCACTGTGGTAAAGATGGGCACTGGAAGAGAAACTGCAAAGAGTACCTTGCAGAAAGGGCGAAACAAAAGCTTGATGAAGCTTTAGGTACATTCATGATCAGTCTCCATTTGTCAGACTCTTATGATAACACATGGGTATTAGATACCGGTAGTGCTTATCATATATGTAATTCGTTGCAGGTTCTGGCAAGGCCTAGGAGACTAGAGAGAGGCGAGATGGACCTCAAGATGGGTAATGGAGCAAAAGTTACTGTTTTAGCTGTTGGCGAGGTCGCCCTACATCTGCCTAGTGGAGCTTTTATTGCATTAGATGCATGTTATTTTGTTCCTTCTATTATCAAAAACATTATCTCCATTTCATGTTTAACAGTTAGTGGATATAAATTTGTTTTTGAGAACAATGGTTGTTCGATATTATTAGATGATAAGATCATCACGAAAGGAACATTGCATAATGGTTTATTTATGTTAGACACCACTCCACATATCATGAATATAAATATGTCCAAAAGGAAACGAGTTGAGTTGAACAGTGCATACCTGTGGCATTGTAGGCTAGGTCACATCCATGAAAGAAGGATTCAAAAGTTGCTAAATGATGGATATCTAGATCCATTCGACTATGTGTCATATGCAACTTGTGAGCCTTGCATTCGTGGAAAACTGACCAACTCTCCATTTAGTGGAACTGGAGAGAGAGCCACTGAGTTGTTGGAACTCATACATAGTGATGTATGTGGACCCATGTCAACTCATGCCATTGGAGGTTACTCCTACTTCATTATATTTACTGATGATTTCTCAAGGTATGGATATGTGTACTTAATGAAGTACAAGTCCGAGGCCTTTGAGAAATTCAGAGAGTATAAGAATGAGGTGGAGAACCAGACTGGAAAGAGTATCAAAACTCTTCGATCAGATCGAGGAGGTGAGTACTTAAGTACAGAGTTTACTCACTTCCTCAAGGACCATGGGATATTATCCCAATGGACACCTCCTTATACACCTCAGCTCAATGGTGTCTCTGAAAGGAGAAATCGTACATTATTAGATATGGTACGGTCCATGATGAGTTTCGCTGACCTACCCATCTCATTCTGGGGATATGCCCTAGAAACCGCAGCTTACCTTCTGAACAGAGTTCCAACTAAGTCGGTGGTGTCTACCCCATATGAGATATGGAAAGGGAAGAAGCCTGATCTTAAAGTAGTTAAGATTTGGGGCTGCTCTGCCCATGTTAAAAGACACAACCCCGATAAGTTAGAATTAAGGACAGGGCGATGTAAATTTGTGGGATACCCCAAGGAAACTTGTGGGTATTACTTCTATCATCTCGAGGACCAAAAGGTCTTTGTAGCTAAGAGAGCAGTGTTCATTGAGAAGGAACACATTCTTGACGGAGACAGTGGGAGAATGATAGAATTGAGCGAGGTTGGAGAACCAAGCTCAAGCACCACTCTACAGCCCGAGTCTGTTCAGGTATCTAATACACAAGTTTCAACTTTACGCAGGTCTGATAGAGTATCCCATCCTCCTGAGAGATATGTGGGACATATTAGAGCAGAGGATGTAGAGGATATTGATCCTCAGACCTACGAGGAGGCTATTATGAGTATAGACTCCGGGAAGTGGCAAGAAGCCATGAATTCTGAGATGGATTCTATGTACTCCAATAAGGTTTGGAACCTAGTTGATGCGCCCGAAGGTATTGTACCCATCGGTTGCAAGTGGATCTTTAAGAAAAAGATCGGAGTAGATGGAAAGGTAGAGACCTATAAAGCAAGGCTAGTGGCTAAGGGGTATCGTCAAAGGCAAGGTGTTGACTACGACGAAACTTTCTCACCCGTAGCAATGCTAAAATCCATCAGAATTCTATTGGCTATTGCAGCACACTATGATTATGAGATCTGGCAGATGGATGTGAAAACCGCATTCCTCAACGAGAACCTGGAGGAGGAGGTGTATATGATGCAACCTGAGGGATTCGTGTCCAAGAACTGCCCAGATAAGGTGTGTAGGTTGCTTAGATCCATTTATGGACTAAAGCAAGCTTCCCGAAGTTGGAACATAAGATTTGATGAGGCAATCAGATCTTATGACTTCGTTAAGAACGAAGATGAGCCTTGTGTATACAGAAAGGTAAGTGGGAGCGCTATTAGCTTTTTGGTGTTATATGTGGATGACATCCTCATCATTGGGAATGACATAGGAATGCTATCCACAATAAAGGCTTGGTTATCTAGACACTTCTCCATGAAGGACTTAGGAGAAGCATCTTATATCTTGGGGATTAGAATCTATAGAGATAGATCCAAAAGGATGCTTGGCTTGTCCCAGTCCAGGTACATAGAAACTATTGTCAAAAGGTTTGGCATGGAAAATTCCAAAAGAGGTCTCATACCGATGAGACATGGGATATCGCTTTCTACGAGTATGTCCCCAAAGACTCCAGAAGAAAGGGCGAACATGGATATGATACCTTATGCCTCAGCAATAGGGTCTATCATGTATGCCATGCTATGTACTAGGCCTGATATAGCGCATGCTCTGAGTGTCACGAGCAGGTATCAGGCGGATCCAGGCTTGGAGCACTAGAAAGCAGTAAAGTGTATCCTTAAGTACTTGAGAAGGACTAAGGATCTTTTACTAGTATATGGAGGTAATAGCCTTAAGGTTGAAGGCTACACTGACTCAAGTTTTCAGTCTGATGTCGATGATAGCAAGTCGAATTCAGGGTATGTGTACACCTTGAATGGAGGAGCAGTGTGCTGGAAGAGTTCCAAGCAAGATACCACTGCTGACTCGACCACAGAGGCGGAGTACATTGCTGCATCAGATGCAGCAAAGGAGGGAGTCTGGTTGAAGAAGTTCATCACAGATTTGGGAGTCGTGCCGGATAGTGAGGAGCCGATTTCCCTATATTGCGACAACAACGGGGCAATTGCTCAAGCGAAGGAACCTAGGTCTCATCAGAAATCTAAGCATGTTCTGAGGAGGTTCCACCTTATCAGAGAGATCGTGACCCGAGGAGATATAGCAGTGGAAAGAGTTCCATCCGAAGATAACATTGCAGATCCACTAACAAAGCCATTGTCTCAGATTGTCTTTGAGCGTCACAGGGGTCTGATGGGGATCAGACACATAGGTGATTGGCTTTAGGTCAAGTGGGAGATTGCTAGTCATAAGTGCCCAGCAAGCCAATCACGTGAGTGATGGCACGTGCGACTTGATACAGAATCTTTTTGCTTATTATATTTTTTGGCGTATATCACTTTATAACTATTGCATAAATGCATATGTATTGTGATGTCCTTGGATTTGTGCAATGGGAATCGGATCGTGATGAGATCACGATAATGAGATCGATTCACCTTTAAACACATATCCTAAATAATCCCGGTCATAGGTTACTCGAGAGGGACATCGTGATAACCGGATAACTCGAGAGGGACATCGTGATAAGCGAAGGAACCTAGGTCTCAGTTTGCGTCTTTAGCGCAGATTGCGTCTAAGCGCAGTTTGCGTCTAAACACAGTTTTACGTCAAAACGTAGATTCGAAAAGATTTGAACTTAAACACTCGTTCGTAAAAGCGCAGAAGTCAGTTTGCAGTTGTAAACGTAAACTGCAGAGAAACTCGTTCGTAAAAGCGCAGAAATCAGTTTGCAGTTATAAACAGAATCAAGACGTAAACGTAAACTGCAAAGAAACTCATTCGTAAAAGCGCAGAAGACAGTTTGCAGTTATAAATAGAATCGAAACGTAAGTGTAAACCGCAATGTAGAGATCGTACGAAAACACCGATTTACGTCTGAATGCAGATTCGGAAAGAACAGAACTTAGAAACTTGTTCGTAAAAGCACAGAGAGCAGTAGCTATGTAGGAGGTTTGCAGTAATGATAAAGTGCTCAAAATGAAAGCAAACCAGAGATTTAGAGTGGTTCGGTCAGTCTTGACCTACTCCACTTTTGGCTTCCTCCACCGACGAGGTCACCGACGTCAACTAGAGGCCTTCCTTCAATAGGCGAAGGCCAACTGCCCTTTTACAGTTTCACTCCTTTTGACGGGCTCAGGAGACAACCCTTACAGAACCTTTCTCTCCTCTCTTTACAACTCAAGACTTGAAGAACAGAAGGAGGAGAACTTTTGGACTTAAACACAAAATTTGAGTTCTTAGAATCACAGAAAAGATCAAGAATTCGGTGTAGTTCTGTATCTTTTCAGTGCTGAATGGGTGGGGTATTTATAGGCCCCAACCCAGTTCAAATTTGGAGCTCAAAACGATCAAATCCCAGAATTCCGGGATTAGGCGGTTGCACCTCCTGACTAGAGAGGTTGCACCGCCTGGCAGAGCTCAAAGACTGAGCCTTTGGGCGGTGCTACCTCTGTCAGGGGCAGTTGCACCTCTATGCCAGAGCTCGAAGACCGAGCTCAGGTGGTTGCACCGCCTGACTGGAGAGGTTGCACCGCCTGGCAGAGCTCGAAACTTGAGCTATGGCGGTGCTACCTCCTGACAGAGGAGGTTGCACCGCCTAGTCTCGCTCGGAGACTGAGCCCTGGGCGGTTGCACCTCTTGGCTGGAGCGGTTGCACGGCCCAGTCTCGCTGGGAGACATAGCCTGGGCGGTGCTACCTCCCTGCCTGGGCGGTTGCACCTCCCACAGCAACCTGGGTTCGAATGGGCTGAACCATTCGACCCAATTTGAGTTCTTCAGGGGCCCAATTGCCCCAGGATTAAGCTAATGGGATCACCTCCCATTTAACTTAATCAAAGTGCTAACTACGATTATTTCCTAAGATATATTCTGCAGCTTGCTTTGGTACGTCACTCGCTTCTTCCAGCGAGTTTCCGATGAACTTCCGTCGATCATCCGATGAACCCTCGGTGATGCTCCTGCGGACTTTCGGCAAACTCCTGGACTGCGACGATCCACTTGGCAAGTTCCGACGTGCTCCTTTGGCAAGCTTCTGGACTTCTCGGATTTGTTCCCGTAGAACCTCCGACAACTGTCCGAACTTCCGTCGAGCTCTCGAACTCCCAACGTGATCATTGTCATGACTCCGGTGCAACTCCTGCTGCATGTCTTACTTTCATCGTAGTTAATCCTGCACACTTATCTCAACACATACATTAGACAACAAATGACAATTGACTTCATCATCAAAATCCGAGATTCAACAATCTCCCCCTTTTTGATGATGGCAATCAATTGATAATGGAGTTAACCTTAACTCCCCCTGTCAATATGCCATACTTCTTGAATTTAAAAACTTTATAAATTCAAGAGACATATTCCCATTATGATTCCTATCATAATGTATCTCTTTGAAGATGATGTCAAGGCTTGACATACATTTTCAAATTTAACAAGTTTGAATGATTGTAATTGTAGCAATTCATCATATTGTAAGATATCGACATGTAAAGCTGTGAAACAAGATTTTGATATCATTACATGATGTACACATTTCAAATATTTTAGCAAGTGTAGCATAGCATCACATGGTAAGATATCAGTTCGTACGATGCAAATTTTTGTTTGATATCTTGATACAAGGCATATGGCAATCATATATTTCTTGGTGATGCAAGTATGGCCTAATCATAGCATCAGTGATAGCAACCATATCATCAAACATATCAGCATCAATGATCATATCATCATTAGTGATAGCAAACATATCAATTCATATATTAGCAAACATATCAATTCATATATTTCTCCCCCTTTGTCATCAACAAAAAGCATGGTAGCATTCTTAAAAAGCATGATAGATGTCATTCCAGCAGGTTATCAAGCACATAAAGGAAGGCTTGACATGCATTGAATATTTCTTCTCCTTGTTATGTTATAGTTCTTTGCTTGAAGTAGAAAACTCATTTTTCAAAGGTTTTCATAAGAGTGTACAGGAAAATCTTATTTTTAGCATTCAAACCGAAAATAAGATGAACTTTTCAATGCATTCGGATATGAGTAAGCTACTAATTTCCAAAAACATTTGTCACATAATTTTCAACATGTTATTTGATCAAGTGATACCAAGGCATGTAATAGTAATCAATAACGTCCGAAAAATAATTTTAACTAGTTTAAGTATTCGGACACATCAATATTCCTAATTCTCTTCTTATGAAATCAAATTGTTCTTCACTTAGAGGTTTTGTAAAGATATCAGCTAGTTGATGTTTCATATCAATGTCATATTGCTGACTTATCAACTACATTGGTATGTCACTTTATTTTTATCAAGGTATAAGGTTTTCAAAACATTTAGTTTCAACGTAAAATCCGAGATAAACAATAAGAGATGTTTGTAACTTTGCATATGCTTACAGATCAAGGTAAAGAGTAACATATGGAGTTTACAACATATCAGGTAACCATATCAAAGACAAAGTCCTTCATGGTGAGTAACATAAAGAGTTTACAACATACCATATTAAAGACAAAGTCCATGAGGAGTTTATAACAACAACGGATGATTGTGTTCATACAAGCTCATTCATGAGGTGGAAGGTTAAAGTGCCTAAATAAAGAGTCAAATTGTCGATGAATTTGCTGCAACTCAGTTAGGATTTGATCTTGTCGATGTTCAAGCCGTTCTTATCTTTGTTCGAATCGGTCCATCCGAATCCCAATATCTTCGACAGATGATGTATGAGTTTGCTCAAACGGATGTGTTTCCTCAAAGGGACAGATCGGAGGAGATTGAGTACCCCTAAAGACTGGTGTTTCTGGTTCAGGTTCAGGTTGAGGGGGATCAGTTCTTCTTGGCATTCTAACCCAGTTGCTGTTTCTATAAAAACATCTTAGTCGGTGAAGTAGATTTTTATTAATTATGCTGAATCTATCTACTTTCATTACTTCTTCTTCCGGTGGTATTAGAATATCATAGGCTTTCATTATTCTAGTTATTATACCACCATATGGGAGCATCATGTCTTTCTTAGATAGTTCCAACATGTTTTGTTGGATAAGATAACCAAGACAGATGTCATTTCCTTTCATGATCATATACATAGTTCCTAATTCTAATTGGCTTACTTCATCATGATGATATTGTTTAGGAAGAATGATGCTAGTTAGGATGTGATGAAGTACCTTAGTGTTTAGATGCAGTAAATGTTCATAACTTTTAGGAACAAATTCTAAGTTCGGATTGGCAAAAATTGTTTATAGGGCTTCAACGTATGTTGTTCCAACATTTTCATCATCCCATGATCCTCTAAAGTAAAGTCCTCTACTTTTCATGGGAATGCCTATCATGTAGCAAATGAATCTATCCGTAATCGAAATATGTTGTCCTAAGAGATAGGTGGACATCCTTTCTTCTTCATCTACTAGTATGTTGTTGTAAAACAATCTTACTAGTCTTGGATAGATGGGTTCATTAATTTGTAGGATAGGGAGTAGATCTAAGTTTGCAAACCACTGGATTGTTTCTAAGTCTCTTAGCTCACTTAAATCTACGTATTTTCTCTTGTTAACATTCCTAAGTTCAAAAGAGGAAAATTTTTCAGCATGGTATTTTGAATCGAAAAGGATGGAATCAAAATCTTCTACTAATCTCCTCTTTCCCTTGTCCCTTGAGGATCTTCTAGATCCCATAACTACTGCTGTTTAGAATAATAGTGATGAGCAAAAGCAAATGAATCAAGAAACAGAGTTTTAGATATTACCTTAATGAGATCTTCAAGAGAGGGAACTTCAAGAGAGGGAAGGAATGTTGACGCTTTGCTTCGAAATGAAGAGTATTTGGGATGCTAAGATGAGGGAAATGGGGATGGAGGAGACTTAGGAGAGTAGAGGAGGGAAGGAAGTGAGTTGGGGTCGGTTTCACCGCCAGCCCTAGCTTGAGTTATAAAGGGGCAGAGTTGCAGGCGGTTGCACCTCTGGCTGGAGCGGTGCAACCGCTTGCAACCCGTGACAGCTGGAGGTGCTACCTCCAGCTGGGGCGGTGCCACTGCCTGGTGAACACTTGATCTGAAAATTTTTCGTCTTGAGGAGAGTTTTCATTCAACTTTTCCTACGTAATTACGTAAGAATTTTCAATTTAAGACAGGGACTTTGGTACGATCAAGGTAGATTTTTAACGTGTACATTCTCAATGTCGTACACAAGTTTGTGATAGTTTCTTCAAGTTGATAAGTTTTGCAAGATCATGACAGAGTTAGTGATTTCATGATACGAGTTAAGTTAGAAGGTTATGAAAGGATGAAATTGATGGGTTCGAAAATCCAAGGATATGTGAATTTGAGAATCATATGTTTCTAATTCTTGAAAAGTTAAACAGGATTGTATCTAGGTCGTATTTGTGATTTTACCCTTGTTGTTGTTTCCGAAGGTAACATAGCCTTCGTCTATGCTAGTGTGCTTAGAGAATTGAGATGGATCTCCAGTCATATGCCTTGAGCATCCACTATCAAGGTACCATCTCTTGCTCCTAACTTGCGATGATGTGGGTTTCTACAAGAAAGGATAATTTTTAGGTACCCATTTGCTTTTGGGTGCCTCAAAGATAGATCTACATTGTTTATCATGTTGCATAGAGTTTATCATGGTTCCTTTAGGAACCCAAATCAATTTGTTTGGACTAATTTTCTTGAATGGACAGTAAAGTGTCTTGTGTCCAATTTTGCAACAAAAGTTACATTTTGCTTGGTGTTGAACATGTAAGATGGGGCCTTTTATAAAGGTGGTTGGATTTAGGTGAGGACTTCTCACAAATCCAATTCCACTTCTTTTTGGAACGTGACCCTTGTTTGCAAGGATCATGTTCAATGACTTGCTACCAACCTCGAATTTCTTCAAGGTGTCCTTGAGTAGCAGGTTTTTTTTTTGAAAAGTTTCTAGATCATGACATTTGATACATGAATTTAAACTATCATGATGTTCAATTTTTAACTTATCAAAATCACAAGTAAGACTATCATGTTCTTTTTTCAACAATTTGTATTTTCTATTGATAATCTTGCATTCATCAAATAAGTCATAGAAGGCATTTAATAATTCATCGAAAGATAACTCAGCATCTAATAAATTCGTTACCTCCTCTCCGATGGCCATTAAGGCGTAATGAGCAACTTGCTCGGTGTTAGACTCCTCTTCTTCAGACGCGCTCGAATCATCCCATGTTGCTTTGAGCGCCTTCTTCTTTGTTGTTCTCTTCTTGGCTTGAGGACAGTCACTCTTGTAGTGTCCCGGCTTTTTGCACTCATAGCAAATAACTTGATCCTTCTTGGGTTCAAGTTTATTTTTAGTATCATTCTTAAACTTGTTTCTTTTAATGAACTTTTTAAATTTTCTTGTTAGAAGTGCCAGGTCATCGTCACAGTCCTCATCACTTGAGTTTTCTCTTAAGTGGTCTTCCAAAGTTCTAAGTGCCATATCCTTCCTGTTCTTTGGAAGGATGTCTTCTTGCTCTTCATGAGCTTTGCAAGTCATCTCGTAGGTCATTAATGACCCAATTAGTTCTTCAAGAGGGAAGTTGTTTAGATCTTTTGCCTCTTGAATAGCAGTGACTTTAGGATCCCAACTCTTAGGAAGGGATCTTAGTATCTTATTTACGAGCTCAAAATCCGAAAAACTTTTTCCGAGTCCTTTTAGACCGTTGACAACATCCGTGAAACGGGTAAACATGTCGCCAATAGTCTCACTCGGTTTCATCAAAAAGTTCAAAAGAGTGTAACAAAAGATTGATTTTTGACTCTTTCACTCTACTTGTGCCTTCATGAGTCACCTCGAGTGTGTGCCAAATATCAAATGTAGTTTCACAAATCGAAACACGATTAAACTCGTTTTTGTCAAGTGCGCAAAATAAGGCATTCATAGCCTTTGCATTAAGAGCGAAAGCCTTCTTCTCCGAATCGTTCCAATCGATCATTGGAAGAGAAGACTTTGAAAAACCATTCTTGACAAGATTCCAGAGTTCAACGTCCATAGAAATAAGGAAGATCCTCATTCGGGTCTTCCAATAGGTGTAGTCCGTCCCATTAAACATGGGTGGACGTGTAATGGAATGGCCCTCTTGGTTTCCGGCGTAAGCCATCTCTCTTGGGTTTTAATCCGTTTGAGAGTTAACCGGGCTCTGATACCAATTGTTAGGATCGAGAGCACTAAGAGGGGGGGGGGGTGAATTAGTGCAGCGAAAATCTTTCAGCGATTAAAAATGAAAGCTGCGTTTGTTTGATAGAAACTATTTTAATGCAAAAGCCGATTCTAAGATTACTTATGATTGAGTACAGTTTATGTCTAAACATAGTTTGCGTCTAAGCGCAGTTTACGCAGTTTGCGTCTAAATGCAGTTTGTGTCTAAATGCAGATTGCGACTAAGCGCAATTTGCATCTAAGTGTAGTTTGCGTCTTAGGCTCAGATTGCGTCTAAGCGTAGTTTGCGCAGGTTGCGTCTAAGCGCAGATTGCGTCGAAGCTCAGATTGCGTCTAAGCGCAGTTTGCGTTTAAGCGCAGTTTGCGTCTTAAGCGCAGATTGCGTCTAAGCGCAGTTTGCGTCTAAACACAGTTTTACGTCAAAACATAGATTCGGAAAGATTTGAACTTAGACACTCATTCGTAAAAGCACAGAAGTCAGTTTGCAGTTGTAAACGTAAACTGCAGAGAAACTCGTTCGTAAAAGCGTAGAAATTAGTTTGCAGTTATAAACAGAATCAAGACGTAAACGTAAACTGCAAAGAAACTCGTTCGTAAAAGCGCAGAAGACAGTTTGCAGTTATAAATAAACTCGAAACGTAAGTGTAAACCGCAATGTAGAGATCGTACGAAAACACCGATTTACGTCTGAATGCAGATTCAGAAAGAACAGAACTTAGAAACTTGTTCGTAAAAGCGCAGAGAGCAGTAGCTATGTAGGAGGTTTGCAGTAATGATAAAGTGCTCAAAATGAAAGCAAACCAGAGATTTAGAGTGGTTCGGTCAGTCTTGACCTACTCCACTTTTGGTTTCCTCCACCGACGAGGTCACCGACGTCAACTAGAGGCCTTCCTTCAATAGGCGAAGGCCAACTGCCCTTTTACAGTTTCACTCCTTTTGACGGGCTCAGGAGACAACCCTTACAGAACCTTTCTCTCCTCTCTTTACAACTCAAGACTTGAAGAACAGAAGGAGGAGAACTTTTGGACTTAAACACAAAATTTGAGCTCTTAGAATCACAGAAAAGATCAAGAATTCGGTGTAGTTCTGTATCTTTTCAGTGCTGAATAGGTGGGGTATTTATAGGCCCTAACCCAGTTCAAATTTGGAGCTCAAAACGATCAAATCCCGAAATTCCGGGATCAGGCGGTTGCACCTCCTGACTGGAGAGGTTGCACCACCTGGCAGAGCTCGAAGACTGAGCCTCTGGGCGGTGCTACCTCTATTAGGGGCGGTTGCACCTCTCTGCCAGAGCTCGAAGACCGAGCTCAGGCGGTTGCACCGCCTGACTGGAGAGGTTGCACCGCCTGGCAGAGCTCGAAACTTGAGCTCTGGCGGTGCTACCTCCTGACAGAGGAGGTTGCACCGCCCAGTCTCGCTCGGAGACTGAGCCCTGGGCGGTTGCACCTCTTGGCTGGAGCGGTTGCACCACCCAGTCTCGCTGGGAGACATAGCCTGGGCGGTGCTACCTCCCTGCTTGGGCGGTTGCACCTCCCACAGCAACCTGGGTCCGAATGGGCTGAACCATTCGACCCAATTTGAGTTCTTCAGGGGCCCAATTGCCCCAGGATTAAGCTAATGGGATCACCTCCCATTTAACTTAATCAAAGTGCTAACTACGATTATTTCCTAAGACATATTCTGTAGCTTGCTTCGGTATGTCACTCGCTTCTTCCGGCGAGTTTCCGGCGAACTTCTGTTGATCATCCGATGAACCCTCGGTGATGCTCCTGCGGACTTCCGGCAAACTCCTGGACTGCGATGATCCACTTGGCAAGTTCCGACGAGCTCCTTTGGCAAGCTTCTGGACTTCTCGAATTTGTTCCCGCAGAACCTCCGACAACTGTCCGAACTTCCGTCGAGCTCTCGAACTCCCAACGTGATCATTGTCATGACTCCGGCGCAACTCCTGCTGCATGTCTTACTTTCATCGTAGTTAATCCTACACACTTATCTCAACACATACATTAGACAACAAATGACAATTGACTTCATCATCAAAATCCGAGATTCAACACAAACTTCCAACGAACCTTCCGGCGAGCTTTCGGAAAACCCTTCGGTAAGCTCCTTACTCATTCTTGGCTAGTTCCGGCAGCATTCCCGACGAACCTTCGGACTTCCGTCGAACTCTCGAACTTGCAACAAATCCTTTGCGCTTGACTCCGACACTTTGTTTCACTTTATGTCTTCGTCGTTATCGTAGTTAATCCTGCACACACAAGCCAAAACTCTACTCCGATCTAGACAATTATTACAACGTGAATTAACATTCTATTGCTTGGCACGTTATTGGTTAGCGCTTCGTCCGATTCTTCAGAGCATCATCCTCTCTTGCGGCTTGTTGCCCAATCGGCGGTTGACCTTTGCAACCCCGATATCCTTGGCGCAATTCCGCTCTTGGCCCAATGCCCGACGTCCGAAGTCTTCTACCATCCAATATCCTAGCGTGATCTCCTCCGGCGCAACGTCAATTCCTCCTGCGTTAACTGTCTAATCCTGATCGAGTAGACCTGCATCACTCAAAATGCAGTTTAAATTATAAACACATATCAAGTGGTTTCATCATCAAAATACGAGATTCAACAATCTCCCCCTTTTTGATGATGACAACCACTTGATGACGGAGTTAACCTTAACTCCCGGAGTTTAAACAAACTCCCCCTATCAATATGCCATATTGATAGAACCTTGAATTCAAACTGAATTCAAGTCATTGCAATATTCATCATGAATACATGCAACACATCATCATGAACATATGCATAAACTTATGCATCACATGTCATGTCATCAATATACTTCTCCCCCTTTGTCATCAATAAAAAGGAGTACCATAATCAAGTGTTTGTTATATGGGTTTAACTCATTGCATGAAAAACATAATATTAAATTTTTATCATTATGCAATCTAGCAATTTTACAACATTTTAGAACTTGCAAGCTAGCAATTTAGAGATGTTCAAGAAAGCAACTCTTGCTTCTTGAAATATGCAAGTTTTATAAGCTAGCAAATTCAAATATATGCAAGTTGGCATATTTGCTTTTCTTAAGATAGGCACGATAGCACATTTTTGCATTTTCTTGATGTTTCAAGCTAGCAATTCTCGGTGATGTTCAAGATAGCAATTTCTTCTCTTTTGAGAAGTGCAATTTTTGCTTTCTTCTTGAATTGTGCAAGCTAGCTATCTCCCCCTTAGTCATTGTCAAAAAGAAGGGAAGACCCTTTTTAAAGAAGGGAAGACCCTTTATGTCAATTTCTAAATCATGACAAAGGTGAGTAATCATTCTTATTTAAAAATTTCATAATTGAGAGAAACCTTGAATTCAAATTAAGGCAATATAAATCATGATTCACATCATATGTAATACATCACATAAAAAGCATAAGTATTGTATGCAACATTTTAGCAACAAATCGTAGAATTTCATCACATGACAAGATATCAGCAAGTAAAATTACAATGCCAGTTCTTGATATCTTAATATGATGCAAACATGGCATATGGAAATCAAAGCATTTCGATTATCAATTTACCATATATTTCGATGCAAGCTTCTTTTGATATCTTAACATAATTCAAATTCAAATATGACACTTATAGCATTAATTCATATATTTATCATTCAAATATGGCACTCATAGTATCAATTCATATATTTCTCCCCCTTTGTCATTACCGAAAAGAAAGGAGAAATCAATGGCCAAAAGATTTTAATCATTATACAAGCTAGCTTACAAAATCATGTCATGATATCAAGAAAATTCAAGAAGGACATGATTCATTCACTAAATCCTTTTAATAGAGCAAGAGAATTATACAACCAAGGATCATGATTAAAATATATCAATATCATAGATCAAGTCATGATTAGGAATTCATTATGAAGCAAATTAATTTTCAGTCATCTCATAAGGCTTTTAAAGAATTTTTGAAACATAGGAGAATGATTAATTTAAGCATGCAATGTTTCAATCAAATTCAAGTCATGAATACCAATACTTTCATTTTGTGAGTATCAATTCATGAATACCAAAAGATATTATTTGTGATTCCAATTTTGCAAGATAAAGATTATGATTTAAATAAAACTTATTCAAATCAAATCGGTAACTTGAAACTCATAATCAAGTCATCAAAATCAATTTCGAGATTCACAAAATATCATGAAATCATTAATCTCGATCAGATAGGAAAAGCATTTTTTAAGTGATTCTTTTTCATCTAAGCATGCCTTAGTCTTTATATGTCAAATCAATATAAGCATGAAAGTTCAAGACGTAAAGGCAAAATCTTATAAGACAACTCATTTATAAAATATTCATCATGTTTATTTTCATGAGATTCACAAGATTGGTAAAATAAATTCATTAATCTCAATAGGATAGAAAATTATTTCCATTTCATACAATTGATTTCATGTGAGGGTATTCAAGTCTTTTTGTGAAAACAAGTATCATCATTTAAAATTGAAACATAAGTTTCGTCATGAAGCCGTTAAGACCAAACACATCATGATATCACGTCTATCATCAAAAGACTATCAAGAAATTCATACATAGATGTACATGCACTATGTCATCTTAATATGTCATGAGAATGTCATCTTAATTCATCATAAAAATGATTAGACCAAAAGCATATTAATCTAAAATGAGAGGTTCAAATCATCATTTACTTCAAAAACTCATGCATGACGTATACATATGTATGGATTAATCCTAAGCATTATCACATATCATATTATCATCCCTAATATTACATAATTCAACATTTCAAAACATAACATGCATGAAACCTTTGTAATATACTTTTCATGATCAAATTTTTAATTTTTCAAAGATGCTACAAAGAAAAACATGATATGATTTTTGAAAAATAATTTTTTTTTATTTCCTATTCCTACTATCTAAATTAAGCACTCATGAAGGGCTTTAAGTAATTTCAAAATAATTCAAGAGAGTTGAGTTACTCACCTTGTAGTCGAAGCCCGTCAAAGCCCAATTCGCCATTTTGCCTTTGGAAGTTTTTGATTCATCCTTGGTTACCTTCCTCTTCTTTGGCCTCTTCCTCCATTCAAGTTCATTGTTTATTTTAGATTTTTGTTTAATAAATTTATTAAGATTTAGTGTTCGAAGTTCAAGTTCAACATTGTCCTCATCACTTGAGTCATCGCTCAAGTGGTATTCATTTGTCTGGAGTTCCAAATCCTTCCTGTTCTTTGGAAGGTGATTTTGTTCATCATGTTCATCATGTGTATTGTGAACCATTTCATATGTCATCAATGAACCAATTAGTTCTTCAAGTGGAAAAATATTTAAATCTTTTGTTTCTTATATTACGGTTATTTTAGGATCCCACCTTTTTGGAAGGGATCTTAAGATCTTGCTCACAAGATCAAAATTCGAAAAAGATTTACCAAGAACACTTAGATTATTGACGACATCCGTGAAACAAGTGTACATGTGGCCTATAGTCTCGCTTGGTTGCATTCGAAAAAGCTCAAAATCATGCAATAAAATGTTAACTTTCGAGTCTTTGACTCTACTAGTTCCCTCGTGCGTGATTTCAAGTGTTCGCCAAATATCAAAAGCCGTTTCGCACGTTGAAATCCGATTGAACTCAGTTTTGTCCAAAGCGCAAAATAAGGCATTCATAGCCTTTGTGTTTAAAGAAAAATACTTCTTCTCCAAATCCGATCATTCGTTCATCGGTTTAGAGGGAAGTTGAAAACCATTTTCAACAATATTCCATAAATCCAAATTCATAGAAATTAAGAAAACTCTCATTCGAGTTTTCCAATAAGTGTAGTCCAATCCGTTAAACAATGGTGGATGAAAAACCAATAAGCCCTCTTGAAAGCCAAGAAGAGCCATTTCTCTCGGGTGTAAATCCGAAATGAGAAATACCGGGCTCTGATACCAATTGTTAGGATCGGAGTGGCACTAAGAGGGGGGGTGAATTAGTGCAGCGGATTAAAACTTCGGTTTTGATAAATCTTTCGTACGATGAAAAGCAATATCAATGGAAACCGATTTTAGAAGCTTGATAACTTAGAAACATATGGAAGCGTAGTAACTAAGTAGAGAAGTTTGCAGTATGTAAATAGCAAGAGTAGGATGCAAACCAGATAACGCAGTAGTTTTTAAAGTGGTTCGGTCAAAATGACCTACATCCACTTGCGAAGCCTTCTTCGAAGAGGCTTCCAACTTCCACTAGCAAATTTCTTGTAGGGGAAGAACTAATACCCCTCTTACAACCTTTATAAGTGGTTCACACTCTTACAATTCTTTTCAACAAGAAGGGAGGAGGTGAACACTTAAGCAATATGAAAAACAAAGCTTGCAAAGACTATTCTAAGGCTCTTAACTCAAACTATTGCTTTTCAAAAGGTTGTTCCCTCAGCTGACATTTGAGAGGTATTTATAGGCCTCAAGAGGATTCAAATTTGGGCTCCAAAATTTGAATTCTCTTTGGTTCCCGATGCTGGCGGTGCCACCGCCTGTCAGTTTCTGACACTGATAGTGGACTAGCGGTGCCACCGCCCAGCCAAGCGGTGCCACCGCCCAACTCTCGGGTGCTGGGCGGTGCCACCGCCTGACTCTCAGGTGCTAGGCGGTGCCACCGCTAAACTCTCCGGTTCACTGGTTGGGCTTTAAATTTAGCCCAAACCAAGTCTAATTTTGGGCCCAGTTGGCCCCTACTTGGGTTATAGGATTAACACCTAATCCTAACCTTAATTAATGTGCTAAATACGAACTTAAAGACATTTCCTAAGCTATTACAAAGTTCACAAGTCAAGACTTCTTCCGGCGGTCTTCCGATAAACTCTCGGAAATCATTCTGTGGACTCCCGGCAAGCTCCTTGACTTCACGATTTGATCTTGGTGAGTTCCAACGAGCTTCTTCGGCAAGCTCCGATCTTTCTCGGTGAGCTCCGCGAACTTCAAACGAACCTTCCGGCGAGCTTCCGAAAAACCCTTCGGCAAGCTCCCTACTCATTCTCGGCTAGTTCCGGCAGCATTCCCGACGAACCTTCGGACTTCCGTCGAACTCTCGAACTTGCAACAAATCCTTTGCGCTTGACTCCGACACTTTGTTTCGCTTTATGTCTTCATCGTTATCGTAGTTAATCCTGCACACACAAGCCAAAACTCTACTCCGATCTAGACAATTATTACAACGCGAATTGACATTTTGTTGCCCGGCACGTTATTGGTTAGCAATTCATCTGATTCTTCAGCGCATCGTACTCTCTTGCGGCTTGTTGCCCAATCGGCGATTGACCTTCGCAACCCCGATATCCTTAGCGCAATTCCGCTCTTGGCCCGATGCCCGACGTCCGAAGTCTTCTGCCATCCAATATCCTAACGTGATCTCCTCCGGCGCAACGTCAATTCCTCCTACGTTAACTGTCTAATCCTGATTGAGTAGACCTACATCACTCAAAATGCAGTTTAAATTATAAACACATATCAAGTGGTTTCATCATCAAAATACAAGATTTAACATATATTGGGCTTAGAGGGTCACACACATATGGTAGGTATTGCGACAAGTAGAGGTTTGGATATGAGATATCCATTGGAGCTCATATCTTATTGGATATCCAATAAGCCTCTAAATTATTAGATCCTATAGATGAGTTCCAATAAGAGCGAATGTGAGATTATTGGGTAGAGATCTACTAATCTAAGAGGCTTGGACAGTTGGATGGAGATCTAATACCCAATAGGGCAAGATCCATTAGGGTTAAGTTGATAGGGAGACCTCTATAAATATGAGGGAACCAAAGGGCCATAGGCTAGGCCTTTTTGGCTGCCACCTCCTATTATCCTCTTTAGCCAATAGCCCTTGTTTGGGGTGTGTGGAAATTTGGAAAGCGATTTGAGGAGCGTCTTCATTGTTGAATCTCAGATTTTGATGATGAAACCAATTGATAGTGTTTATGATTTGATCTACATTTTGAGTGTTGTAGGAAGCTTCGATTAGGGATAAATAATTAAAGCAAAAAGAATCATGTTGGGCCGGAGAAAAATATGTTAGAAGATTGGACGTCGAGCCGAAGAATTAGTTGATGTATCGGTAGAAGGCTTTGGGCCATGGGTTCGGGCATTGGGCTAAGAAGAGCAGATATTGCGCCAAGGAAATTGGAGTTGCGGAGGTCAATTGGCCGATTGGGTAATAGGCAACAAGAGAGGATGATGCACCAAAGAATCGGATGAAGCATCGATGAACCAATGACATACCGGACAATATTTGATTAGCTTAGTAATAATTATCTAAATCGAAGTGGGTTTTAAGTGTGCAGGATTAACTACGATAGCAAGGCATAAAGTAAAATGAAGTCCTAGAGTCAAGAACGTAATTTCGTTGGGAGTTCGAGAGTTCATCGGAAGTTATGCCGGAATTGACCGAGAAGTCCGGGAGCTTGCCAAAGAAGCTAGTCAGAACTCAACAACAAGATCGTCGTGAAGTCTAGGAGCTTATCGGGAGTCTGCTGGAACATTGTCGAGAGATCATCGAAAGATCGCGGGAAGAAACCTAGACTTACAGACTTGTTTAGCTTAGTAAATGTCTTAAAATTTGTAGTTAGCACATAATTGGGTTGGAATTGGATCAACTCAATTAAGGGCTAATTAAGCCTAAATTAGGAGTGATTTAGGCTCATTAGGAGACCCATTCAATGACCCAAATGTTGGGCCAAGCGGTGGCACCGCTAGAACAGGCGGTAGAACCGCTTGTGAGTTGGAAAACTCAAAAAACTCGGTCTCTAAGGCTATCAGGTAGTGGTACGACCTAGTGGCAGTGTGTCAAGCGGTAGTACCACCCAGTGTAAAGCTGTAAGCGGTGGTACCACCCATACCCAGAAGACCCAGAAGTTTAAATTTTTGGCTTCATTTTTTAAACCATTTGGAGCCTATAAATACCCCACTATTTCCTACTTGGTAAAGCAAGAAAGTGAGTTAAAAAGGGGGAATGAATCTTTGAGGAAAAATTGTAATCTCTCTTGAAGAGTAGAGTCCCTTTTTCCTAGTATTTAAAAAGTTCTTCTAAAGGGAGAAGAGAGATCTATGTCTAAAAGAGAGGAGCAAAGGTTCTCTCCTGAGCATATCAAAAGGAGAATAGAGTTGTAAAATGGTAGTTGGTCTTCGCTTGTTGAAAGAAGACCTTTAGTGGATGCCGGTGACCTCAACGGAAGAGGAATCGGGAGTGGATGTAGGTCACGACAACCGAACTACTATAAAACTCGATTTGCATTTACTTTATTCTATTTACTTTTATAAAAAACTGCCTTACTTACTTTACCTTCTCATTACACTCTTTCGTATGCTTTCAAGTTAAACTCACATTTCCGATATCGGTTTTCATCGAACGTACGAAAGATTTTCAAAACCGATGTTTTTATCCACTACACTAATTCATCCCCCTCTTAGTGTTGACTCGATCCTAACAGTTTGTATCAAAGCCTCATTATTTCTCATTTGATTTAACACCCAAAAGAAATGGCTCTTTTCGTCTTTCAAGAGGGTCACTCTCTTATTCGTCCTCCCATGTTCAATGGGATGGACTACACTTATTGAAAAACTCGAATGAGAGTTTTCTTGTATTTGTTGAATCTCGACTTATGGAACATAGTCGAATTTGGTTTTCAAAAGTCTTCTTTTCCAATGAACAATTGGAATGAGTTAGAGAAGAAGACTTTCTCTTTAATGTAAAGGCTATGAATGCCATGTTTTGTGCCTTAGACAAAAATGAATTTAATCGAGTTTCTATTTGCGAGATGACTTTCTATATTTGGCATACTCTTGAAATCACACACGAAGGCACTAGTAGAGTGAAAGATTCGAAGATTAATCTTTTGATGCATGATTTTGAACTACTTCGTATGAAACCAAGCGAAACCATTGGAGACATGTACACCCGTTTTATGGATGTCGTCAATGGTTTAAAAGCACTTGGTAAAAGTTTTTCAAATCTTGAACTTGTTAATAAAATTTTACGATCTCTTTCTAAAAATTTGGATTTGAAAGTAATTGCAATACGAGAGATAAAGGATTTAAATAAATTTCTACTTGAAGAACTTATCGGGTCTTTGATGGCCTATGAAATGACACATGATGAACTTGATGAACTTGAGAACTACCTTCTAAAGAAAAAGAAGGAATTTACACTTAGAACAAAAGAAGACCACTCGAGCAAAAGCTCAAGTGATGATAACTTGAACTTCTCATAATAAAGCTTAAAAAGTTTTATAACAAGAATCAAAAAATACAAATAAACTTAAAAAAAACGTAACTACTTGTTATGAACGTAAGAAGAAAGAAGTACCATGGGATGAATCGAGCTCATCCGATGACAAGGAGCAAATCGATAAAGACGAAATAACAAACTTCGCTTTGATGACTCTTAATAATGAGGTAAACAATTCAAACGAAACTCCTTTACGACATTGCTAGTGTCCATCCCAGCCCTACTACCGCAGCCCCCTCATCGATCCCAACCCTTGGCGATCATTGGTGACGTTGCTCCCAGCCGCGCCATCACCGCTGCTAGCCACCGCAATCTTCTCCTCATCGATCCCAACCCTCGACGATCCTTCAGCATCGCCAGCGACTCCTTCTGCAGTGTGATAGAAACATAGCTCCCTTTGTTGCCGCAGCCCCTTGTCGATCCTTACCGCGACCCTCGCGACCTCCTTCTCCACCGCTGCCACTGCTTTGCCGCCACTCAATCACCTCTGACCTTGTTCCCAGCTGCACTGTCGTTGCAAGCATCACCAGCGGCTCCAGTTGTGGTGCAATAGAAACAGAGCACCCTATTACCCCTCTCAACCACCACAACTTCCCGGCCAGCGACGACCGCCGCCCGCCTCCCAACCGTGACCCACGCTGCCTCCTTCTCCACGGCCGCCCACCTCCCCTTGGGTCGCAGCCACAGCCACTCGACCTCCCCTCCTCGCGGCAACCAAAATAGGGCAATTGAGAAAGTGATGTCGCCGCTATTCCCAGCCAGCGGACCCCCCTAGCAGCACCTAGCCTTGGCGACCCTTTGCTGCTCCTCGCCCTCGACGACCTTGTTCCTAGCTGCACCACCACTACTGCCTCTCAACCCCGACAATAACCTTCCCTTCTCGCAGTGATAGAAACAGAGCATTGTCCCCAACCGTGCCACCACCGCTTCCTTTGCTTCCAGCTAGCGATCACTATCACTGTTGTTCCTTGGCCAGTGACCACTACTGCCACTGCTTCCCAGCCACCACTCGCAGCCGCAGCCACCACTTGCACCCGTAGCCCACCAATCGCAGCTGCAGCCCACTAAGTCCACCATCCTTTGCATCTTCGACTGCTTAACCATCTGCGCCATCACAGCCACCGCAGCAGCGAGCCCTTGGCGGCGCTGCCCCCAGCCACACCATCATCGCTGCCTCCCAACCCTCAATAGGAGCGATCCCTCCACATAGCGATCGCAATAAGCATCGCTGCCTCCCACGCAGTGACCGCAGCTACATCCCCGCATCCTCGCAGCAACCCTTCATTCCCATAGTGCTGCTACCGACTATGTCACAACAGCAACACTGAATAGGGTAATGATTGATGCCTTAGTCTCGACACCAGAAACAAGAGTTGAGATTACAGATTTGCAGTCTTATGCAATGGCCACTGATAACTCAATGAAAGCACAAATGGAAGCATTGAAAATCAAAATTGAGAACTGGTTATAAGAAACACTTAATGATTTCAAAAAGAGCCTACAAGAGTGCCTCAGTAAATTTCAACAAGATGGGCGGCTCAAGTTCTACGTTGCATAGATCTAGAAATACAAGAAAAGGGCCCCAAGATTGTGACATAAACTACTCACACATGAAGGTGAAATTTTCGAGATGGGAAGATGGAGATCCGGCCACTTAGATCTCTAAGGCAAAATTTTTTTTCTGTTTTCACATAAATCCAGAAGAAGCCAAGGTGGAAATAGCCTTAATCCAACTAGAGGAAGATATAATTCAGTGGTATGATTAGTACGAAACTTGCCATGGAGTTCCCTCGTGGGAGCAATTTAAAAGAAGACTTCTTGTTTGCTTTGTCCCATCCGAATATGAGAATAGTAATGGACAGCTCACCAAAATTCATCAGACTTCTATAGTGTTGGAATATCAGAGCAGGTTTAAAAGATTATCAAATCAAGCTAGAGATTGGTTGGAATAACAACTTTTAGGTACATTTATTGAAGGGCTTAATCCAAATATCTGGTGTGAAGTTAAAGCTCGTCAACCCCGCACTATGATCGCTGCGATATCATTTGCACATTTACATGAGGAAAAAATCAATAGCGAAAATCATGAAAATAGAAATGACAATAGCTAGATGATCAGTAAGTCACTCGCCCCATCTATTCCCAACCAAAACCCTAACACCCGAAGACTAACCCAAGAAGAACTCAAGGAAAGATCAGCAAAGGGTTTGTACTATGATGAAAAATGGAGTATGGAGCACCGATGTAAATAAGGGCAACTTCTGATGATTGAATCAATTGGAGAGGAACCGAAAGCTAAATAATGTGGACTCCGATCATGAAGGTATAGATTCTAATGAAGATGTTGGACCTACCATATATACAATACATGCATTAACCGGCTACTCTAACCCACAAACTATAAAAGTTAGCATAACTCTAGAATATCAGCATGTTATGGTTTTGATTGATACTAGTAGCACTAATAATTTTATGGACAGTGAGACTTGATCGATTGGCCCATCACATTGAAGGTTATGACATATTCGAAGTAAAGATCACTTATGGATGGATTTTAACTTATGATAGCAAATGTTCAAAGATAAAATTAATTATACAGGGCTAAGAGTTTCTTGCAATGATTACTACACTGAAAGACCGACCTACTGCTTACACTATTAAAAAGTGGAGACCATACTTGATCAACGGGTTGTGATGCATTGCAGGTAGCCTATGACTAAAGTGCTGAAAGAGAAGCTCCCCGAGTTTGATGCTGCTCAGCCTTGAAAACAAGGCTGATTTGTAGAGAGAGGAATTATTAGAACCCTTTTATTTTTTAAGTTTTGAATAATGTTTATTGAGTCTGTTTAGTTCAGTTAGAGTCGGGTAAAGGTCTATTTAATATTTATTTATTATTAGAGTCTAAGTTCTGGTAGACTCTAGGTGGAACTCTATAAATAGTGATGTAATTGTTTCTTTTGGGCAGACAATGAAATATTATTTCAGTCTATGGATAAACCCTAAGAGGCTGATCCCCTCGAAGTGATCATCCCTTTTATCTTCTTTCTTTTACAATACGACATTATGGTCTTATCACATACTTGTCAGAACTCCTTCTAGCTTAGTAAATTATTATCTCCATAATAATGCACTCGACACATCGACTATTGATATACTAGGTCATTACGCCACAGTCCCTAGATGATACAAAGGAATCCTATCTATCCTCAGTTATCGTATAACTATAGTCTCTTATCTATTTAATATCACAGATATCGTATACAGGACATAGTATTGTCAAGCACATACGATTTCTACTCGAGTCTCACTCTAATCAGATTCACTTAGAGAACTCTTTCTCTCTCAATCTGAATGACCATGGTTAGGGATTTATTTGAGCAAGAATATATAGGATATTCCTTTTATGACAGTGAGAGCGAATGATCCTCTATCGATACTCAATAGCCCTTATAAGGTTGGATGACACTCACGATGACTGGCTATGCTAGATTTAGAACTTCTAGACCTATAAGTCTAGTGTCAAAGAGTAAAATACTCATACAAGACATCCTTGGTATCTTAAGTCTAAGGATCAAATACACTATTAGGATGACAAAATCGTTGTCTGACAATGAGGTATCATCAACCATCCAGCATTCCATGAGCAGATCAATTAGTGAACTCATTCTGTAATAAGCACCTATATTATATTCGTAATGTCCCCACACGAGTAGTTATGAGACTAGTCACCCCCATCATATGGATGGGTATAGAGTACACTAGCCTATCCGATTATCTCGATGTCCCTCTCAAGTAACCTATGACTAGGATTATTTAGGTTCTATATTAGAAGGCGAATTGGTCTCATTATCATGATCTCATCATGATTCGATTCTCATTACATAAATTCATGGATATCATAATATATATATATATATATATATATATATATATATATATATATATATATATATATATATATATATATATATATATATATACAACAAGTAATATAAAGTGAGAAAATACCATAACAATAATAAGTAAAAAGAGTACATACCATGTCACACGTACCATCACTCATGTGATTGGCTTGCAGGGCACCTATGACTAGCATGTACTCGAAGAGATGTTCAAGCAAATAATAGCTTGGAAGTTCTATGAATTGTGAAGAAGAAATTTGAAGCTATCAAATGTAAGAAAAATTAGAAGGTGTCTTTCACTTCTTTCATTTTAGAAGGAAAGACAAACACTTGGTGGGCCTCAAAAAAGAGGATGATGGAAGCTAAAGGTAATGTGGTGACTTGAGATTTGAGGATGCATTTTACGAGCAGTTCTTTCATGATTTAGTTCACTTTAAGAAGCAATAAGAGTTTAGTATCCACTATGGAAGTAGGACTGTACTAGAATTTATGATCATTATTTCACTAAGCTGACCCAATTCTCTTCACATATTGCTTTTAATGAAAATCAAATGGCTCGTCACTTTGAGAGGTGACTTCATCTATCAATTAGAAAGTCTATTACAGTATTGACTTTACCAATACATGCTAGAGTATTAAATCGAGCTTTAGTGGTAGAGAAATTTGATAATAAACTATAATAAGCAAATGATCAAAAACAACCTTTTCAGTACTGCATCATCTACGTACTAGGGTCATATTCTAGATCCTCAAAGAAAGGCAAGGGTAGATAATTCAGGCATTAACATGTAGGAGCTTTCAGTAATCAAGTCATCATAATATGTTATTTTCGTGGTAAGACCAATCATATTTCTACCTCATGCCCCATGGGACAGTGTATATGATTTTACTATCAACAACCGAGGTATATGTTGAAGGACTACCCATGGAAGCAACATCAATGCCAAGCTCTACCCCAAACAGTTGGACAACAATAGCACCTAGAGAGGAAGGTCAAGTGAGGGTCTATGCACTGACCCATCAAAATGCTCAAGCCTCGGGATCTATTATTAAAGGTATCATCACACTCTATAATATGTTTGCTTCTATGCTTATAGATTTTGGTTGTATGCATTCTTTTATATCACCTTATTTTGCTATAAGACTGTATAAAAATATTGAGATAATGAATAATATGGTAGCAACACCAGTTGAAAATTCTCTAATAGCTAATATATCTTATTCTACTAAAGTTTTAAGATTTTAATGCTATCTTGGGTATAGATTGACTTTCAACACACCATGCAAGTATTGATTATTTCCAAAAGATTGTTACCTTCTCACCCCTAGATCAACCACTCTTTCAATTATTGGGATTCAAGAAAAACTCCATCCTATTAGTTTAGCCTTGAGTGCTACTCGACTATTACTAAAAGGATGTCAAAGATATTTCGGCTTTATTTTTGGAGAAGAATCTAACAAGCCAGTATTAAAAGATATCCCCAATGTGTGGGATTTTTCAGATTTTTTTTCTGAAGATCTACTTGGACTACCACTAGATAAGCAGATTGAATTTATAATTGACCTTCTACCTGGCATTGCACCTTTTCTAAACCCCTTATAGAATGGCACCAATTGAGTTGGAGGAGTGAAAGAAATAGATAAAGTTTTTATTTGACTCAGTGTATCACTTTAGAGTGCCCCTATCTTGTTTGTGAAGAAGAAAGATAAATCCATATGACTATACATCGATTATAAATAACTTAACTAAGTGACCAAAAAGAATAAATATCCCCTTCCCCAAATAGATGACCTATTTAATCAATTTCGAGGTACTCGAGTACACTCAAAGATTGACTTGTGATCATAATATCATCAACTGAAGATAAGGGAATGAGCCATATAGAAAACCGATTTTAAAACAAGATATGGTCATTACGAATTCTTAGTACTAAAAAATACATCAGTTGCCTTCATGGATCTCATGAATAGGGTGTTCTACCCATATTTTGATAAATTTATAATTATATTTATTAATAACATTTTGATCTACTCCAAAAGTAGGACGAAACATGAATATTATTTTAAGATAATTCTGGAAGTCCTAAGAATGTTAGGATCAAGAGCGGCACTAAGAGGAGGCGGGGGGAGGGAGGAATTAGTGCAACGAAAAAGTCATCAGTTTTGTAAAATATTCATTTGTTGAAAATCAATCTTGGAAAGTGCTTGACATTAGAGTAAATAAACTAGAAATCAACTTAGAAAGTAATGGCAGTAATGAAAAGCTGAATATAAATGAGCACACCGGAATTTATAGTGATTCGGTCGTTGTGACCTATATCCACTTCTGATTTCTTCTCCGTCGAGGTCACCAGCATTCACTAATGATCTTTCTTCAATAGGCAAAGACCAACCACCTCTTTACAGCACTTTTTTCTTTTCACGGGTTTAGGAGATAACCCTTATAAGCCTCACACCTCTCTTGAATAATCACAACACTAGAAAGGGAGGAGGACTCTTTGCACTTTTACAACACTTTCACACCCCAAGACTTCAATATTTTGTTCACACATTTGTGCCCTTTCATGCATAAAAGGATGGGATATTTATATACCCTAATGGCTTCAGAATTAGAGTCAAAAAGTGTCACATCCTCATATTTCAGGATATTGGCGGTACCATCACCATTATTAGGCGATACCACTGCTTGCAGATTTACATTAGGCGGTACCATCACTCAGTCGAGGCGGTCCCACCGCTTGACAGAGCTCGGAGATAAAGCTCTAGCGGTACCATCGCCTGACAACATTAACTACCGGTGGTACCACCACCCAAAGCACCTAGGAGATTGAGTCCCAAGTGGTGCCACTGCCAACAATGACTTCAGGTGCTGAATGGGCTATTCAATCAGCCCAATTCAGCCATATTAAGGGCCTAGTTACCCCCTAACTGAGTTAGTGGGATTGCCTCCCAATCCTAACTCAACTTATGGTCCAACTATGATAATAAAGACATTTAAATAGGTAATCTTTGTCTGGTATGTCAATTGTTCTCTCGACGAACTTCCGGTGAACTTCTCGGCGAACTTCTAGCGAACTTCCGATGAACTCCTGACGAACAATCGATAAACTCTCAATGAACTCCCGATGAACTCTCAGCGAACTCCCGACGAACTCTCGGCGAACTTCCGCTAAACTTTTGGCACATCATCTAAATCTTCGACGTATCGTCCGATCTTTGACTTCGGCCCAACATCTGCTTTATGCTTTACTGCTATCGTAGTTAACCCTGAACACTTATCTCAATATATAGATTAGATTAAATAATTTACCAATTGATTTCATCATCAAAATCTGTGATTCAACAATCTCCCCTTTTTTTTATGATGACAATCAATTGATGACAGAGTTAACCTTAACTCCCCCTATCTATATGTCATACTTGAGAAAAGGTACTCTTGAATTCAAGGCCTTTGAATTCAAGCATCAAACTGATAAGTTATATCAATATGCACATTATGATACTTATCATGATTTACCAATACGATGCCACGTATTTATCAATAAAAATGATGTCAAAGCATGACATCCATTTTCAAATCTAATATAGAGAGATAATAGACATTTTCAAGTATTATAGGAATTTCAAATATAAAATTTAGCAGATGACAATTCTTGATAAAAGATAACAATTCATTATTCTGTGACAAGATATCAATTGTAAATAGTAAGTTAAGCTTATGATACCTTATCATAATGATAGACAATTATCAAGGATTCATGAAACATTTCAAGTATCTATGATGCATATGAAGTACATTTTGATATGTTTCAAGTATTTACGATGTATTTGATGATTTCAATTATGTTTCAAACATTCGTAAAACCTTCAAGCATTTAGCATTCGCAAAACATTCAAGCATTTACGATAAGATACACTTTATGCATTTATCCAAAACATTCATAATGCCAATTTGTCATCAATTTACCACATTTTTCCTCCTTTGTCATCAACAAAAAGGAGAATAATTCAACAATGCAAGTACGATAAAAAAAAAATTCAAGCAAGTTTGACACGAATTCATCCAAACCATAAAGGAAGGTAAGCAAAAACTTTGCATGATAACTTTTTGGATAAGCTAACATTTTTACTTTAGATGCGCAAAAGTTTTTGGTTCTTCTTGAGATGTGTAAGTTTCTTTCTTTCTTTGTCATAAAAATAAAAAGAAAAGGAAGAAAGGTAAGAAAAGAATCCATTAAGAACCAAATTTATGAAAGGATTTGAACCAAGTTAAATTCAAAATAATAAATGAGTTTCATTAAATCATACTTCAATTTTAACAAAGAGAAGGGATTCATGAAAAGGACCAAGATAACCATACGAAATCAAATCCCCATTCTTGCAAGTGATCATCACATACCAAAAAAAAATTCATAAACATTCTTCTTTCATGAGAAGAGTAAGGAAGAATTCATGGGAAAGGAGCATCATAAAAAATTCACGAATAAAACTTTATAAATCAAATATTTTTCTCATTAAAAATTCACAAGAGTAAAATCCGTGAGAGATGCATTTGTCAATGAATTCCATGAGCGAAGGGACTAAGTGTTTTAAAAATCATTAAGTGATGGAGCAAGGATATGAAGTAAATTTGATACCAAGTTAAGAGGAAGATAAAAACGAAATAAATTCCTGAAAGCTCCATTCATGAAATAAATTAAGAGGAAGATAGTTTGGAAAAGAAATACAACAAACTCATGCATTCGGACAGTTTAACATGCCTACCTTTCTTCTAATGAAATCAAATTATTCTTCATTTAAAGGTTTTGTAAAGATATTGGCTAATTAATATTTTGTATCAATGAACTCTAAGATTACATCATGATTATTAATATGATCTAATATAAAGTGATGCCTAATGTCAATATATTTAATTCTAGAGTGTTAAATAGGATTTTTCGTTAAACATATTACACTTATGTTATCACATTTTATGGAAATATTCTTAAGATAAATTCTATAATCTTCTAATGTATTTTACATCCATACAACATGTGCACAACATACACTGGCCGCTATGTATTCAACTTCGGTCATAGATAGTATAACCGAGTTTTGTTTCTTTGAAGACCAAGAGACAAGTGCATGACCTAAGAATTGACATGTTCCGGATGTGCTTTTTCTATCTATTCTACTTCCAGCAAAATCCACATCAATATAAGCAATTAATTCAAAGTTTTCATATTTTGGATACCATAATCCTAGATTAGTGGTTCCTTTAAGATATCTAAGTGCTTTATTTCCTCATTACCTTTGCTGCATACCTTTACGAACACGGGTTCAAGTTAAGCTTTTCAAGTTCAGTTTTTATCGTACGAAAGATTTGTCAAAATCGATGTTTTAATCCGCTGCACTAATTCAACCCCCCCCCCCCCCTCTTAGTGCCGCTCCGATCCTAACACCTTGAAGAGGGGGCGAAACAGAAGCTTGGAGAAGCTTCAGGTACATTCATGATCAATCTCCAGTTGTCAGATTTTTATGATAGTGCATTGGTATTAGATACCAGTATTGCTTATCACATCTACAATTTGTTGTAGATTCTAGCAAAGCTGAGGGGAGATTAGCGAGATGAATATTTCATAAAGGTTTGTTTATGCTAGACACTATTCCACATATCATGAATGTAAGTGTGTCTAAGAAGAAACGAGATGAGGTGAACAGTGCATACCTGTGGCATTGTAGGCTAGGTCACATCCATGAGGGAAGGATTCAAAAGTTGCTAAAAGATAAATATCTAGATCCATTCGATTATGAGTCATATGCAACTTACGAGCCTTGCCTTCATGGAAAATTGACCAACTCTCCATTTAGTGGAACTAGAGAGACAATTTTTTAACTACTTTAGGATGAGATAGCTCAGGATTAGATTGAAACCTAGCACAAAGTCCTACGCTAAACATGATATCCAGTCTAGTTGCGGTGAGATATAGTAAGCTACCTATTATACCCCTATAAGCTTTTTGATCAAAGCTTTCTCCACTTTTGTCAATGTCTAACTTAGTGGAGGTACCCATAGGAGTATTAATAGCCTTTGAACTATCCATATTAAATCATTTTAGTAAGTCTAATACATATTTTGTTTGGCTAAGAAAAATATCATCACTAAGTTATTTGATTTGTAAGCCTAAAAAGAAAGTTAGTTCACCCATTAAACTCACTTGACTCTTGGCTCATACTCTTGGCAAATGACTCACATAAGGATTCATTTGTAGAATTAAAAAATAATATCATCAACATAAATTTGAACAATAAGAAAATTATTTTTAAATTTTTTAATAAATAATGTTGTCACATCCTAGATTTTTTTTTATCATATCTTTCCACATATTCAAAGCCAAGTAGATAAACATCACTTTATTCATCATTTATAAATATTTATTATAATTTATTTATTCATCAAATCATAAGTAGGAAAGTAAACATAGTGATGTTAACTTCAAGAATCATCCAAGTGGCTCTACCTAGCGGTAGAGGAAGGCCCGCTCTCCATTGGAATCTGATTTAGTAATAGAAGAAGGTTGCTCTGAAAATAAAAAATAATAAAAATTCAGTAACACTAAGTAGGAACTCCAAAAGTCAACGCAAAATAAATACATGATCAAAATTTAATCAATCATCCCATTGGTGTATATCAAATACCCGAAGGAGCACTCCCCCAACAGCGGATGGAGAGGCTTTATCCTACGGAATGAGTTTATCTGGTCCTTAGACTTGAGACACTAAGGATGTCTTATATGAGTACTCCACTCTTTGATACCAGACTTATAGGTTTGGCTGTCCCAGATCTAGTACAACTGGTCATTGGGAGTGGTAGTCGACCTTACGAGGGTTATTGAGTGTCGATAGAGGATCATCCACTCTCAGTGTCATGAGAGGAATACCCCATGTGTTCTTGCTCAGACAAATCCCTGGCTAGGGTCATTCGGGTTAAGAGAGAAAGAGTTCTTCAGGAGAATCCGATTAAAGCGAGACTCGAGTAGAAACCGTATGGGTCTGATAGCACCATGCTCGATATACGGTCTTTGGGATATTAGATGGATGAGGGACTATAGGTACACGGTAACTGAGGACAAATAGGTCCAATGGATTGGATTCCCCTGTATCGTCTGGGGACTACGGCGTAGTGTCCTAGTACGTCCGTAGTCGATGAGTCAAGTAAATTATTACAGAGATAATAATTCACTGAGTTAGAAGGACTTCTGATAGGTATGACTCACGGCCAGCTCGATATTGGGCCTAGAGGGTCACACACATATGGTATGCATTGCGATGAGTAGAGGTTTGGATATGAGATATCCGACGGAGCCCTTGTCTTATTGGATGCAGATCCAATACCCACTAGGGGAGGACCCATTAGGGTTTGATAGGGGACCTCTATAAATAAGAGGGATTCAGAGCCTCATAGGCCAGAGCCTTTGCTTGCCTCTCCTATTCTCCTCCCCTTCTCCACCTCAGAGTAGGCTTGGAGTTTTGAGGAGCGTCGTCATAGCCCTGCTGTGTAGATCACCGCTAAAGAGGAGGACGCTTGACTTCATTCACCCTCTCCTAAAGATCTGTAAGGAAACAGGGATATACAATCTCCCTAAGTAATACAATCTACTCTATACGCAGTTTTAAGTTTCGCAGATTTTGCGCACCAATCTTCGCACGATAACGAACATCTCTTTGGGAATCGGGGATTTTATTTTCTTATTCTTCCGCTGCGCATGTGATGTCGCCCCCCAAGATTTCCCAACAGAAATAACATATTTAAAACATCTTTTTCAAATATCATCAATATCAAATAATATAAATTAGCCCTCAATTGACTTGAACCCTAGTTCAATCGATCCAATTGAACTCGATTTACTAGAATATAATGAAACTGATCTCTAATCCTCATTTAACTGGTCTGGAACCACCCTAGACTAGTATAATTTAGACTAGCTTAGGTTCAATTTAGGTTAAATTGACTTGAATATGTCAATCAATTCGGAATTACCCTGAATCGATCTAGATTAATCAAGCTTAGTTTAGTTCAATCAACTAGATTGGGCCAGCCCATCTATTGGTCATATGAATTACACATGACTGGGCTTGCATCACACAAAGTTAGCCTAGCCCTAGCCCATGGATTGGTCATGTGCGTCGCATATGACCGCCCATGATGGTTGGGCTATGTTACCCTATGGGCCAAGGCCTGACCCATGGGTTAGGCCTGGCATACGGGTTGGGCCTGGTCTACTAACTGGGCCTGGCCAATAGGCTGTGGTCTGACCAATGGGTTGAGCTTGGCCTGTGAGCAATTTCAATCTAATTCATATCCAATTTCATACCACAACATATATTCACTAACAATTATATAAATAAAAACATAATAACACATTAAGAGATAGATTGAGAGATAAGCTTTAATGCAAGAAAATAACCTTCTAAATTCAAATAAAAATCATACTTTCAATGCATATATAAGTTCAACATATTCTAATCAAATAAATTTTAAATCATTCAGAATAGTACATTTTAAATTTCAAATCTTGAAAATTTTAGATAACATATTTTAATCTAACAAAAATTTTAATCCAGATAAAATTAAAGATAAGTTGTAATGCCAGGAAATATCATATATTTAATACATAAAATATGTAAATTTTTAACATGTTTAAATCTAAAAATATAAACCTTATGTAGGGGTCAAATAATATTATAAAAACTTTAGCTAAAATATTTTAATGCAATAATAAAAATTTTAATATTTAAAGAATTGATAAATATTTTCAAATTGTAAAACTTTCAACATTTAAAAAATCAAAATAAAAAAATTAAAATTTTCATTTTCAAGAAAGGTAGGGAAACCTACCTCTTGTCAGTAGGGTGTAACTCCTCGTTCCTCCCGTTGTTAGGCTCAGTTAAGTGGGGAACGAACGAGAAAAATCCCTCCCCTTAAATGGGAGGAGGTGAGCCTCCATTAAAGAAAATTTATTTTTATTTTTATATTTATTTAATATAAATTATTTCTATTTAATATACTAACAAATATGATACCACCCTATTTGGAATGCTTAATAGTTATTTCCTAATTCATATTAATAAACAAGAAAATAGATTAAGATTTCCTAAATTACAATTGCAAGTAAGGAAAAAAATTTAATTCCTAACTTAATTATTTGATTTGATTACAAATATAGTATCGACCTTGCCTTTAGAGAAATTATTTTGGATAAGAAATGAGTCTCTCAAACCAAGCCCTTGGGGCTTATTTTAATCCATAGAGAGCTTTAGTCAATTTAAACACATGATTCAAAAAATTATCATTCTCAAATCTGGGAGGTTGTTCAACATAAACTTCTTCAAAAATAAAACCATTAAGAAAAGCACTTTTAACATCCATTTGAAATAACTTAACATTATTACTACTAGGCAAGGAGCATCCTTATGGCTTTTAATCGTGCCACAAGAGTGAATGTTTCTTCATAATCGATACCTTCTTCTTGGTTGAAACCCTTAGACACTAATCTAGTCTTATTTCTAACCACGATACTAAATTCATCTTGCTTATTTTAAAAGACTCATTTAGTACCAATAACTAAATGATCATTTGGCCTCGGAACAAGTTTCCACACCTCGTTTCTCTCAAATTGGTTCAACTCTTCTTGCATTGTGATAACCCATGAATTATCTTTCAAGGCTTCATCAATACATTTTGGTTCAATTTGAGAAAGAAAAGCAGCGTTGGCACAAAAATTCTTAAGAGAAGAACGAGTTTGAATCCCTTTTGATGTGTCTCCTATGATTAGCTCATTAGGATGAGCACTTTCATTCCTTAGGTAAGGATGATTCAGAAGAAGATATATCCAAGTTGCTAGTTGGAGGAGAGTATTTATTTAAATTCAAAGCATCAAAATTAAGATCATCATCAAACTCATTTTTCTTAAATTCGGAGACTTCATTAAAGACAACATGAATAGACTCTTATATTACCAAGGTTCTTTTATTAAATACACGAAATGCTTTTGAAATAGAAGGATAACCAAGAAAAATGCCTTCATCAGATTTTGTATCAAACTTTCCAAAGGCATCTTTTTCATTCAAGATAAAACATTTACAACCAAAAACTTAAAAGTACGAAACATTGGGTTTTTTGTCATTTTATAATTCATAAGGAGTTATAGAAAATAATGGTCTTAGTAGAATCCTATTCATGACATAGCATGTCATATTAACGGCTTCGACCTAAAAATATTTAGGTAGACTATGTTCGTTTAACATGGTTCTTGTCATTACTTATAAATTTTTATTTTTTTATTACTCCATTTTATTGAGGATTTCTGAGAGTGAGAAATTATGATTACATCCATTTGATTCATAAAAATTTTAGAAATCATGATTTTAAATTTTTTTCCATCGTGATCACTCCAAATTGATGAAATCATAAAGCTTTTTTCATTTTGAACAAGTTTACAAAACTTAGAAAAATACCTAAAGCAATCACTTTTGTGTGTCAAAAAGTATATCCAAGAGTATCTACTATAATCGTCTATAATTACAAAGTGTATTTGCTACCTCTTTGGCTTGTTGTATCAATTGGTCGAAACAAATCAATATGGATCAATTACAATGGTCTAGAGGTGCTTATTTGATTTTTGATTTAAAATTATCTTTTATTTTTTTTTGTTAGGACCGGAGCGGCACTAAGAGGGGGGGGGGGGGTGAATTAGTGCAATGGTAAAGTATGATAAACATTCGACGATTTAAACACTTACGGAAACTTCGTACGATAAAAGCAACGTTTTGTTTGAAACCGTTTCGATTGCATTTTAACTTGAAGGCATATGTAAGAAGGAGACAAAGAAGTAGAGTATCAAAATAAAGATGGTTTGCAGTAATATAAATGATAATAAAATAAATGCAAACCAGAAAAGATGGTAGTTTATAGTGGTTCGGTCAATCGTGACCTACATCCACTCCTCCGATTCCTCTTCCGTCGAGGCCATCGGCATCCACTAATGATCTTCTTTTACTAGGCGAAGATCAACCTTCTTCTTACACCCCTCTTACAACCTCTTACAAGTGGTTCACCCTTTTACAAAGATTTCAATGAAAAGAAAGGAGGTGAACACTCAAGCTATTGAAAACAAGACTTTTCCTAAAGCTTTTCTCAACTTCTAGCTTCTCAAAAGGTTGTGTTCTCTGCTGAGAATTGAGGGGTATTTATAGGCCCCAAGAGGATTCAAATTTGGACTCCAAAATTTGAATTCTCTTGGGTTTCCGAGGCTGGCGTGCCACCGCCCAGTCAAGCGGTGCCATCGCCCATCTCTCGGGTGCTGGACGGTGCCACCGCCTAGGCCAATTCAGCTCACTGGTTGGGCTCCAAACTTGGCCCAAACCAGTCCGAACTCGGGCCCAATTGGCCCCTACTTGGGTTATAGGATTAACACCTAATCCTAACCCTAATTAACGTGCTAACTACGAATTTAAAGACATTTTCTAAGCTATTACAAAGTTCGTAAGTCAAGACTTCTTCCGGCGAGCTTCCGATGAACTTCCGACGGTCTTCCGATAAACTCTCGAAAACCATTCCGCGGACTCCCGGCAAGCTCCTAGACTTCACGATTTGATCTTGGCGAGTTCCAACGAGCTTCTTCGGCAAGCTCCGATCTTTCTCGGCGAGCTCCGCGAACTTCCAACGAACCTTCTGGCGAGCTTTCAAAAAACCCTTCGGCAAGCTCCCTACTCATTCTCGACTAGTTCCGGCAGCATTCCCGATGAACCTTCGGACTTCCGTCGAACTCTCGAACTCGCAACAAATCCTTTGCGCTTGACTCCGACACTTTGTTTCGCTTTATGTCTTCGTCGTTATCGTAGTTAATTCTGCACACATAAGCCAAAACTCTACTCCGATCTAGACAATTATTACAATGCGAATTGACATTCTGTTGCCCGGCACATTATTGGTTAGCGCTTCATCCGATTCTTCAGCGTATCGTCCTCTCTTGTAGCTTGTTGCCCAATCGGCGGTTGACCTCCGTAACCCCGATATCCTTGGTGCAATTCCGCTTTTGGCCCGATGCCCGACGTCCGAAGTCTTCTGCCATCCTAAAGTGATCTCCTCCGGCGTAACATCAATTCCTCCTATACTAACTGTCTAATCCTGATCGAGTAGACCTGCATCACTCAAAATGTAGTTTAAATTATAAACACATATCAAGTGGTTTCATCATCAAAATACGAGATTCAACAATCTCCCCCTTTTTGATTATGACAACCACTTGATGATGGAGTTAACCTTAACTCTCGGAGTTTAAACAAATTCCCCCTATCAATATGCCATATTGATAGAACCTTGAATTCAAACTGAATTCAAGTCATTGCAATATTCATCATGAATACTTGCAACACATCATCATGAACATATGCATAAAACTTATGCATCACATGTCATGTTATCAATATACTTCTCCCCCTTTGTTATCAACAAAAAGGAGAAGTACCATAATCAAGTGTTTGTTTTATGGGTTCAACTTATTGCATGAAAAACATAATATTAAATTTTTATCATCATGCAATCTAGCAATTTTACAACATTTCAGAACTTGCAGGTTAGCAATTTAGAAATGTTCAAGAAAACAACTCTTGCTTCTTGAAATATGCAAGTTTTATAAGCTAGCAAATTCAAATATAAGCAAGTTGACATATTTGCTTTTCTTAAGATAGGCACGATAGCACATTTTTGTATTTTCTTGATGTTTCAAGCTAGCAATTCTCGGTGATGTTCAAGATAGCAATTTCTTCTCTTTTAAGAAGTGCAATTTTTGCTTTCTTCTTGAATTGTGCAAGCTAGCTATCTCCCTCTTTGTCATTATCAAAAAGAAGGGAAGACCCTTTTTAAAGAAGGGAAGACCCTTTATGTCAATTTCTAAACCATGACAAAGGTGAGTAATCATTCTTATTTAAAAATTCCATAATTGAGATAAACCTTGAGTTCAAATTAAGCCAATATTAATCATGATTCACATCATATGTAATACATCACATAAAAAGCATAAGAATTGCATGCATCATTTTAGCAACAAATCGTAGCATTTCATCACATGACAAGATATCAGCAAGTAAAATTACGATGCAAGTTCTTGATATCTTAATATGATGCAAACATGGCATATGGCAATCATAGCATTTCGATTATCAATTTACCAAATATTTTGATGCAAGCTTCTTTTAATATCTTAACATAATTCAAATTCAAATATGGCACTTATAGTATCAATTCAAATATTTCTCCCCCTTTGTCATTACCGAAAAGAAGGGAGAAATCAATGGCCAAAAGATTTTAATCATTATACAAGCCAACTTACAAAATCTTGTCATGATATCAAGAAAATTCAAGGACATGATTTATTCAATAAATCCTTTTAATAGAGCAAAAGAATTATACAACCAAATATCATGATTAAAATATATCGATATCATAAATCAAGTCATGATTCGTGATTCATCATAAAGCAAATTAATTTTCAGTCATCTCATAAGGCTTTTAGAGAATTTTTGAAACATAGGAGAATGATTAATTTAAGCATGCAATGTTTCAATCAAATTCAAGTCATGAATACCAATACTTTCATATTGTGAGTATCAATTCATGAATACCAAATGATATTATTTATAATTCCAATTTTACAAGATCAAGATTATAATTTAAATAAAACTTATTCAAATCAAATCGGTAACTTGAAACTCATAATCAAGTCATCAAAATCAATTTCTAGATTCACAAAATATCATGAAATCATTAATCTCGATCATATGGGAAAAGTATTTTTTAAGTGATTCTTTTTCATCTAAGCATGCCTTAGTCATTATATGTCAAATCAAGATAAGCATGAAAGTTCAAGACATAAAGGCAAAATCTTATAAAACAACTAATCAAGCAAGATTTTAAACATCTATTTTCAAGCTAGAGTAAGTCAAGGATTCAATTATCTCATGTCATGAATTCCAATAGGCATATCAAATTATCAACATCACATTAAAAAGATATTTCAAAAAGACATATTGATAAGTGATTCATTTGTATCATTTTATTTTCGGAAGATTCTCCTCTTTGGTAAATAAATCTAGGAGAACAAAATGAATTAAGGGAGATATAATATGATTGAAGCATTGAACATGATTAATATTTAAAATGTGTCTCATGTCATAAGTATGAATCAAGCATTTGTGAAATCCGAAATCATCCTCAAAATCACATTCAATAAATTCATACATGACAAGCATAGATTTATTGAAAAGTTGATAAGATAGAGGATCGTATTTCGATTTTATAAATTTCTATTCATGTGATTTGCTTCTTATAAGCATGCCTTTACCTTTAATAAAACAAGTGTCAACATTTAAGACGGAAAGGTAAATTTCTTAAAACAAATCATCAAGTATGATTCCATGATAATATCCTTTTAATATCTTGATATTCATCATCAAGTATGATTTCAAAAAATATGTTTAAGAGAAATCATTAAGACCAAATACATGATACACTCATTTATTTTCAAAATATTCATCATGTTTATTTTTATGAAATTCACAAGATTGGTAAAATAAATTCATTAATTTCAATAGGATAGAAAATTAATTTCCATTTCATACAATTGATTTCATGTGAGGGTATTCAAGTCTTTTGTGAAAACATGTATCATTTTAAAATCGAAATAAAAGTTTCGTCATGAAGCCGTCAAGACCAAACACATCATAATATCACATCTATCATCAAAAGACTATTAAGAAATTTATATATAGATGTACATGCACTATGTCATCTTAATATATCATGAGAATGTCATCTTAATTTATCATAAAAATGATTAGACCAAAAACATGTTAATCTAAAATGAAAGTTTCAAATCAACATTTACTTCAAAAACTCATGCATGACATAAAATCATCAAGATACACATGCATAGATTAATCCTAAGTATTATCACATATCATATAATTATCATCCCTAATGTTGCATATATCATTCAACATTTCAAAACATAACATGCAAGAAACCTTAGCAATATACTTTTCATTATCAATTTTTTTAATTTTTCAAAGATGCTAAAAAGAAAAACATGATATAATTTTTAAAAAATAATTTTTTATTTTCTATTCCTACTATCTAAATTAAGCACTCATGAAAAACTTCAAATAATTTCAAAATAATTCAAAAGAGTTGAGTTACTTACCTTGTAGTCGAAGCTCGTCAAAGCCCAATTCACCGTTTCACCTTTGGAAGTTCTTGATTCATCCTTGGGTGCCTTCCTTTTCTTTGATCTCTTCCTCCATTCAAGTTCATTGTTTATTTTAGATTTTTGTTTAATGAACTTATTAAGAGTTGGTGTTCGAAGTTCAAGTTCATCATTGTCCTCATCACTTGAGTCATCACTCAAGTGGTATTCATTTGTCCAGAGTTCCAAATCCTTCCTATTCTTTGGAAGGTGGTTCAAGTGTTGATTGTGTTCACCATGTGCATTGTGCACCATTTCATATGTCATCAATGAGGCGATAAGTTCTTCAAGTGGAAAAATATTTAAATCTTTTGTTTCTTGTATTGCGGTTATTTTAGGATCCCACCTTTTTGGAAGGGATCTTAAGATCTTGCTCACGAGATCAAAATTCGAAAAAGATTTACCAAGAACTCTTAGATTATTGACGACATCCATGAAACGGGTATACATGTCGCCTATAGTCTCGCTTGGTTACATTTGAAAAAGCTCAAAATCATGCAATAAAATGTTAACTTTCAAGTCTTTGACTCTACTAGTTCCCTCGTGCATGATTTCAAGTGTTTGCCAAATATCAAAAGCCGTTTCGCACGTTGAAATTCGATTGAACTCATTTTTGTCCAAAGCACAAAATAAGGCATTCATAGCCTTTGTGTTTAAAGAAAAATACTTCTTCTCCAAATCCGACCATTCGTTCATCTGTTTAGAGGGAAGTTGAAAACCGTTTTCAACGATATTCCATAAATCCAAATTCATAGAAATCAAGAAAACTCTCATTCGAGTTTTCCAATAAGTGTAGTCCAATCCATTAAACAACGGTGGACAAAAAACCGATAAGCCCTCTTGAAAGCCATGAAGAGTCATTTCTCTCGGGTGTAAATCTAAAATGAGAAATACCGGGCTCTGATACCAATTGTTAGGACCGGAGCGGCACTAAGAGGGGGGGGGTGAATTAGTGCAACGGTAAAGTATGATAAACTTTCGACGATTTAAACACTTATGGAAACTTCGTACGATAAAAGCAACGTTTGTTTGAAACCGTTTCGATTGCATTTTAACTTGAAGGCATATGTAAGAAGGAGACAAAGAAGTAAAGCATCAAAATGAAAATGGTTTGCAGTAATATAAATGACAATAAGATAAATGCAAACCAGAGAAGACGGTAGTTTATAGTGGTTCGGTCAATCGTGACCTACATCCACTCCTCCGATTCCTCTTCCGTCGAGGCCATCGGCATCCACTAATGATCTTCCTTTACTAGACGAAGATCAACCTCCTTCTTACACCCCTCTTACAACCTCTTACAGGTGGTTCACCCTTTTACAAAGATTTCAATGAAAAGAAAGGAGGTGAACACTCAAGCTATTGAAAACAAGACTTTTCCTAAAGCTTTTCTCAACTTCTAGCTTCTCAAAAGGTTGTGTTCTCTGCTAAGAATTGAGGGGTATTTATAGGCCCCAAGAGGATTCAAATTTGGGCTCCAAAATTTGAATTCTCTTGGGTTTTTGAGGCTGGCGGTGCCACTGCCTGTCAGTGTCTGACACTGATAGTGGACTGGCGGTGCCACCGCCCAGTCAAGTGGTGCCACCGCCTAGCTCTCGGGTGCTGGGCGGTGCCATCGCCTAGGCCAATTCAGCTCACTGGTTGGGCTCCAAACTTGGCCCAAACCAGTCCGATCTCGGGCCCAATTAGCCCCTACTTGGGTTATAGGATTAACACCTAATCCTAACCCTAATTAACGTACTAACTATGAATTTAAAGACATTTTCTAAGCTATTATAAAGTCCGTAAGTCAAGACTTCTTCCGGCGAGCTTCCGACGAACTTCCGACGGTCTTCCGATAAATTCTCGGAAACCATTCCGCGGACTCCCGGCAAGCTCCTAGACTTCACGATTTGATCTTGGCGAGTTCCAATGAGCTTCTTCAGCAAGCTCCGATCTTTCTCGGCGAGCTCCGCGAACTTCCAACGAACCTTCTGGCGAGCTTCCAAAAAACCCTTCAGCAAGCTCCCTACTCATTCTCGGCTAGTTCCGGCAGCATTCCCGACGAACCTTCGGACTTCCGTCGAACTCTCGAACTCGCAACAAATCCTTTGCGCTTGACTCCGACACTTTGTTTCGCTTTATGTCTTCATCGTTATCGTAGTTAATCCTGCACACATAAGCCAAAACTCTACTCCAATCTAGACAATTATTACAACGCGAATTGACATTCTGTTGCCCGGCACATTATTGGTTAGCGCTTTGCCCGATTCTTCAACGCATCGCCCTCTCTTGCGGCTTGTTGCCTAATCGGCAGTTGACCTCGACAACACCGATATCCTTGGCGCAATTCCACTTTTGGCCTGATGCCCGATGTCCGAAGTCTTCTGCCATCCTAACGTGATCTCCTCCGGCGCAACGTCAATTCCTCCTGCGTTAACTGTCTAATCCTGATCGAGTAGACCTGCATCACTCAAAATGCAGTTTAAATTATAAACACATATCAAGTGGTTTCATCATCAAAATACGAGATTCAACAATTTTCCTAATTGACATGCATTACACACATTGTCTTTAACAAACTTAATGTTAGGAATACCTCTTACAAGTTCTTTAGATGAGATTTGAGAGATTAGTTTCATACTAGCATGACCTAATCTTCTATGTCAAAGCTAAGCATCGTCATTCAAAATCGAAAAACATATTTCAGTACAAATATCATCAATATCAATAGTGTATACATTATTTTATTTTAGGGCAATCATAGATGTGTTTTTGTGTGGTTTTTTAATAATGCAAGCATTGGATTCAAATCTAATGATGTATCATTTATCACACAATTGACTAATGCTCAAAAGATTATGCTTAAAGCCACTAACTAACAACACATCTTCAATCAAAAATTGGATTTGTTACCTATGGCTCCTTTGCCAATGATTTTACCCTTATTGTTGTCTCCGAAGGTGATATACCCTTCGTCTAGGCTAGTGAGCTTAGAGAATTGGGATGGATCTTCAGTCATGTGCCTTGAGCATCCACTATCAATGTACCATCTCTTACTCCTAGCTAGTGATGGTAAATATTTTTATAAAAAAATATGATTTTTAGGTACCCATTTGACCTTAGGTGCCTTAAAAATCGATCTATTCAACTTATCATTTTGTATAGAGCTTTTTACAGTTCCTTTAAGAACCCAAATCAATTTGTGTGGACTGTATCTCTTAAATGGACATTTATAAGCAACATGTCTAAGTTTGCAGTAAAAGTTGTATTTAGTACGTGGTGGTATATGCAAGGTAGGACCTTTAACAAAGGTGGTTGGATTTTGATAAGAGCTACTCACAAATCTGATTCCACCTCTTCTATGAATGTGACCCTTATTGGCAAGGTTCATATTCAAGAACTTACTATCAACTTCAATTTTTTTTTAAGTTTCTTTGAGTAGCAAGTTTTCCTTCTCAAGTACCTCTAAGTGTTCACACTTAGTGCATTAAGGCAAAGAAGGATTATCATACTTAAAATTTTTAAAATTAATATTTAAAAGGGCATGCGCCTTTTTCAAAGAATTATATTTTTTACTCAAAGTTCTACATTCATCAAACAAACAATTCATGAAAAGCACTTAAAAGCTCATCAAAATATAAATTTGCATCTAATGAATTGCTTACCTCATCTCCGATAGCCATTAGTGCATAGTTAGAGATCTCCTTCTTACTTTGTTTTTCGCCTACGGAATCGCTTGAGTAATCCCACGTTGCTTTGAGCGTATTCTTCTTCTTTAGTTGCATCTTCTTTACTTGGGAACATTCGTTTTGAAATGTCCCGGCTTCTTGCATTCATAGCATATAACTTGTTCTTTCTTAGGTTTAATTTTATTTTTAGCATCATTTTTAAATTTATTCCCTTTTATGAATTTTTTGAACCTTTTTATCAAGAGTGTCAAAGTCATCATTATAGTCCTCATCACTTGAACTTTCTTTCAAGTGGTCTTCATGAGTTCTTAGTGTCATATCCTTCATGTTCTCAAGCTCTTTATGAGCATTGCAAATCATCTCATAGGTCATTAGTGACCCGATAAGTTCTTCGAGAGGAAAGTTATTCAAATCCTTGGCCTCTTGAATTGCCGTTACTTTAGGGTCCCAACTCTTTGAAAGGGATCTCAAGATTTTATTAACAAGTTCAAAGTTCGAAAAATATTTGCCAAGAATTTATAAACTATTGATGACATTTGTAAAATGAGTGTACATGTCAACAATAGTTTCGCTTGGCTTCATCCGAAATAATTCATAAGTATAAATTAAAAGATTTATCTTCGATTCCTTTACTCTACTAGTGCTTTCATGAGTGATTTCAAGTGTGTTCCAAATATCAAAAGTCATTTCACAAATAGACATATGATTGAACTCGTTTTTATCTAAAGCGCAAAACAAGGCTTTCATAGCTTTGTCATTTAAAGTGAAAGTCTTCTTCTCAAACTCATTCCAATCGTTCATTGGAAGAGAAGACTTTTGAAAATCATTTTCCACAATGTTCTATAACTTAAAATCCATAGAAATTAAAAAAATCCTCATTCTAGTCTTCCAATAGGTGTAATCAATCCCATTGAATATGGGTGGATATTTAATTGACTCTCTTAGTTGCCGGCAAATGCCATCTCTCTTGGGTTTCAGACCAAACCGAGAGTGACCTTGCTCTGATACCAATTATTATGATCAAGAGCGGTACTAAGAGGGGGGGTGAATTAGTGCTTGACTTTAGAGTAAATAAACTAGCAATCAACTTAGAAAGTAATGGCAGTAATGAAAAGTATAATGGAAATGAGCACAACGGAATTTATAGTGGTTCGGTCGTTGTGACTTACATCCACTTCTGATTCCTCCTCCATTAAGGTACCAGCATCCACTAATGGCCTTCCATCAATAGATGAAGACCAACCACCTCTTTATAGCACTTTCTCCTTTTCACAGGTTTTGGAGATAACCCTTACAAGTCTCACACCTCTCTTGAATGATCACAATACTAGAAAGGGAGGATGAGGACTCTTTACACTTTTACAACACTTTCACACCCCAAGACTTCAATATTTTGTTCACACTTTCGTGCCCTTTTATGCAGAAAAGGGTGGGATATTTATAGGCCCAATGAATTTAGAATTGGAGTCAAAAAGTATCACATCCCCGGATTTCAGGGTACTGGCGGTATCACCGCCTACAAACTGACACTAGGCGGTACCATCGCTCAGTTTGGGTGGTACCACTACCTGACAGAGCTCGAAGACTAATCTCTAGTGGTACCACCACTTGACAAGGTGGTACAATCGTCTGACAGCATTAACTGCCGGTGGTATCATCGCCTAGAGCACCTGGGAGACTGAGTCCCAAGCGGTGCCACCGTCGGTCGTGACTTCAGGTGCTGAATGAGTTGTTCAACTATCCCAATTCAGCCCTGTTAAGGGCCTAGTTGCCCCCTAATAGAGTTAGTGGGATTACCTCTCAATCCTAAACTTATGATCTAACTACGATAATTAAGACATTTAAACAGGTACTCTCTACCTAGTATATCAATTGTTCTCTTGGTAAACTTCCAACGAACTTCTCGATGAACTTCCAACGAACTTCTCGGTGAACTTCTGTCGAACTTCCGGCGAACTCCCGACAAACTCTCAATGAACTCCCGATAAATTCTCAATGAGATCTCGACAAACTCTTGGTGAGTTTCCGGCAAACTTCCGGCACATCGTCTGAATCTTCGACGTATCGTCTGATCTTTAACTTCGGCCCAACATCTATTTTATGCCTTATTGTTATCGTAGTTAATCCTGCACACTTATCTCAACATATATATTAGATCAAATAATTTACCAATTGATTTCATCATCAAAATCCGAGATTCAACAAAGAAAAACTATATGCCAAATTGAGCAAGTGTAATTTTTGGCTCAATGAAGTTATGTTTCTCGGTCATATAGTTTCAAGTACCGGTATATCTATTGACCCCCAAAAAATTAAAGCTATGATAAATTGGAAGCAACCCTCTACTATTTCGGAGATCAAAAGCTTCTTGGGTTTGGTTGGATATTATAGAAGATTCATATAAGACTTTTAAAAAATAACAGCACTCTTGACTAGGTTGACACAAAAGAATATAAAATTCATGTTGGACGATAAATGACAATAAAGTTTTCAAGAATTAAAGGAAAAATTAACCAGTGCTCCTATCTTAGTGATTCTTTCGGAGGGGGAGAATGTTTTGTAGTATATAGTGACGCCTTACTTCAAGGACTTAGTTGTGTTCTAATATAAAATGAGAGGGTAATTGCTTATGTATCTAGACAATTGAAGTCTTATGAGAAAAACTATTCTACTCATGACTTAGAGCTAGCAACTATTATTTTTGCACTGAAAATATGGAGACATTATCTCTATGGATAAACTTTTAAAATCCTCACAAATCATAAGAGTCTCAAGTATATTTTCACATAGAAAGATTTAAATATAAGACAAAGAAGATGATTGGACTTTCTAAAGGATTATGATGACAGAATTGGTAGATTTGAAACTTAAACTTTTATTTGAGACAAATAAAGATTTTCTGGTATACTTGAAGGCACAATCATATTTGATAGAAAGGATTAAAGAAAGTTAGAAGGAAGATTCATATCTTTAAATGATAGATAAGGAGATAGCTTAAGGATCTAGACTTGAATTCCTCCAAGCCGAAGATGGTTTTATTACATTTCACAATCGACTTTATGTTCCTAAAAGTCATACATAAAATATGTAATTATTAGAGGAGGCCCATAAATCAAAATTTAATATCCATCCTAGGACTACTAAGATGTATCGAGATTTGTATCAAAACTACTGATAGCATGGTATGAAGAGAAATATAGTAGATTTTGTTTCTAAATGTCTGATTTGCCAACAGATGAAGGTAGAACATCAAGTACCTATGGGAAAATAACCAAGTATTTCAATTCCTAAATGGAAGTAGGAGCAGGTTACTATAGATTTTGTGATAGAACTACTCAAGACTATAAAAGGATATGATAAAATTTAGGTAGTAGTAGACAAACATATTAAATATGTTCATTTCCTCCTTGTTAACAAGAAGTATTCATTGGATAAACTAGCAAGCTTATTATTAAGGAGATTATTCGATATCATGAGGTGTCAATTAACATTATCTCATATAGAGATCCAAGGTTCATCTTTAAGTTTTGGAGAAGTCTACAAAAATCTTTAGGCACATAGTTAAAGTTTAGTATAACTTTTTACCCCCAAACTGATGGTCAGACTAAGAGAACAATACAAACTCTTGAAGACCTCTTAAGAGCTTGTGCCTTAGACTTTAGTGGAAGTTGGGATATGCACTTATACCTAATTGAGTTGCGTACAATAATAGTTATCACTATAGTATATAGATGGCCCTATTTGAAGCTCTTTGTGGGAGAAAGTGCATATCACCTATACATTGGGATGAGGTAAGAGAACAAAAGATTTTGGGATCTCAATTAATTTAAAGAGATAATGATAATATTTGAATTATATGTCAAATATTATTAATAGTTCAAAATCACTAGAAAAGTTATGTGAATCGAAGACGAAGAGATCTAAAGTTCAAAGTTGGTGATCATATCTTCTTGAAGGTGTCGCCAACCAGGAAAGTCATGAGGTTTGGTCAAAATGAAAAGTTAACCCCGAAATTCATTGGCCTATTTGAGATCTTACAAAAGGTCAGACTTGTGACATACATATTAGCATTGCCCCTGATTTTGACTGACATCTATGATGTATTCCATGTTTCTATGCTCTGGAGATATATTAGGGATCTATCTCATGCTATATCTTACTAATCTCTGTAACTAAGAGATGATGCCACATTTATAGAACAATTAACCCAGGTCTTAGAAAGAAAAAAATATGTTCTAAGAAATAAAGTCATACCGTTAGTAAAGATCCATTGGCAGCATCATTCAAACCAAGAAACAACTTAGGAAAGAGAAGAAAATATATGAGAGTAGTATCTTTACCTATTTTTTTAAGGTAAGCTAAATTTGAAGACCAAATTCCTTTTAGGAGGGGAGAAATGTAATCAAATCTTCAAATTAGGAATTTATTTTTATTTTTCTTGCTTACCATTGTGATTTAAGAAATATTAATTTTTATTTCTTGATTACCATTGTAAATTAGGAAATAACTATTAAACATTTCAAATAAAGTGGTGTCATAGTTGTTAGTATATTAAATAAAATTTTATATTAAATAAATATTAAAATAAAAAAAAATTCTTTAAATGTAAGGCTCATCCTCTCCTATTTAAGGGGAGGGATTTCTTTTCTTCGTTCTTTACCAAGCCGAGCCCAATAGTACGAGGAACGATGAGTTATACATCATGTTGAGGAGAGGTATGTTTCCTTACCTTTCTTGAAAAATAAAAGTTTTGTTGATTTCTTTCGATGTTGAAATTTTATTTTTAAGATTAAAATTTTTTGTTTGAAGTTCCAAAATATTTCTTAATCCTTTAAATGTTACTATTTTTATTGTTCGATTAAAATATATCAATTAAAATTTTTTTTATCCCTTTTAATGTTTAGAATTTTATTGTTTAATTAGATAATATTGAAATTATTCATGTTATTGAATATATGATTTCTAATTCTTATTAAATTAAGAATATTATTTTCTTATATTATAGTTTATCTTTCAATCTTATCTTTTAATCTATTATTACATTTTTAATATATTATTGTAAGTGAATATATATTATCATAATTCGATATCGATGAAATTGGATAGGAATTAGGTTAAAATAGTTCGTAAGTTAAGCCCAACCCGTACATCAGACCACAATTTACTATCTAGGCTCAGTCAATAGATCGAGCCCAACCTATAGGCTAAGCCCAACATGCAAGTTAAGCCCTACCTCATAAGCTAGCTTAGTCCAGCCTAACAAGGGTAGTCATGAGCCAAGGGTTGGCCCAGCCTAGTGTGGTGTATCCACTCTCATGTGCATTGTAAAATGACCAATATATAAGCTGGTCCAACCTAGCCCAGCATTATTTAATTATTGGATTTGACTATAAACATTGATTGAATCAAATCAAATCTAATCAATTAGATCAATTCAAAGTGATTCCGAATTGGTTTGACTTATTTAAATATATTTAACTTAAATTGAACCTAATCTAATCTAAATAATACTAGTCTTGGGTCGTTTCAAACCAATTAAATAAGAATTAGAGATTGATTCAATTGAGTTTTAGTTAAATTAAGTTCAATTTGATCTATTGAATTATGATTTAAGTCAATTGAGGGCTAATTGGTATAATTTAATATTGATGATGTTTGAAAGAGATGTTTTAAATATATTATTTCATCCCGATATAAACATAATCGGTATGAGATGATGTTATTTTCCTGTCAATGACAGGATGATTCCCTTCAAGGATTAGTGGGCCGTCAGATGTTGCGATTAAATGGTTCCTCCATCTAATGTTGGGAGGAATATGTTCTCACTTTAGCGGGTGAGGGAAATCACTCCATCCATTCTTGGAAGTATAAGTTTATCTCCATCCATTGTTGGGAGAATACAAACTCATCCTATAGGATAAAACATCCCCATTCGTTATTGGGGGAGTGCTCCTACGAGTATTTGGTATACACTAATGAGATGATTGATTTTTGATCATGTATTTATTTTCAGTTGATGTATATGGGTTCTTACTTACGTTGTTGAAATTATTTTATTTTTAATTTTAAAGCAACCTCCCGATAACACTAGTCTGAATTAATCAGTTAAAATTTATTTATTTTTAATTTTTAATGGAGAGTAGACTTTCCTCTACTGCTAAGTAGAGCACTTGAATATTTTTTCAAGTTAATATCACTTTATTTTTTAATAAATATTTTTGACTTATGATTTGATGAATAGATAAATTATAATATATATTTATAAGTTATGAATAAAATGATATTTATTTATTTAATTCGAAATATAATTATAAAAAAAATGTGATCCTAAAAAAAAAAAGTTCTACGATGTGACAAGGAGCACTTTCTCCGTTCATTTTCTTTTTAACTCGTATGTCGTTCTTGATTGTCTCTTTTCTCACCCCTTCCTAAAAGAGAGAAGAAAAAAAAACTCACGAGCCGAGGGTGCTGACAAAAAGATGATGACAATCATGGGCGCTAGCAAGGGCAACTGATGAAACGAGGGATATTTTTATTAAATTGATGATAAGTAAAAACCGAATAAGTCATTTGATAAAAATCATAATATAACTTATTTAGATAAAATATTTTTTTAATTTTTAATTTTTGGTGTTTTTCCAAAACTCATGGGATAAAATGGGAGTTTATTGATTAGGCAAATGGCTTAATTTTTTTAATAAATAGTAAAATAAATATATAAAATAAAGTTTCAAGTCCTTAATTTTAATTGAATTGACATGTCATAAGAGAATTCTCATATTTGGAAACTATAGTATTTGGAGATTACTATTTGTAATATCTTTTTTGTTATTTATAACCCACATTAAAAATTTTAAATATTTCTAAGTTATTCTTTTATAAATAAATATATATGTCCTCAATTTATAACTTAATTCAAATAAAATCTTCTTATTCCTTGCGTATAATCCTCCTTTTCTTCTTCTTTATTTTATTCTGATTCTCCTCTGTGTCCTCTTAATCATGTGACAAAAAAATAAAGAAAAAACGACAAATATTGAAATGAAACAAACTGAAGATCAAAGAGAAGTATATGAGAAATAGTTTTTAGTATTATATATATTTTATAATAGTTCAAAAGATACTACTATCTTTTAGTTAGTTATATTATCACAGAAGATGTCCAGGAGGCTATAAGAAAAGAAAAAACTGAAAAAAAGATAAAAATAGAATAAAAGGGATTATAAATAGTAAATATATTATTTATTAATTTTAAAAAGATTATAAATAGTAAGAAGGAGACTCTAAATAGTAAGCTCATGATATTATAGATCATATATCGATTGAGATTTTAAATTTTAAAATTAAAATTTTTATTAAGTATATAATGTTTAATTTTATTAAGTTAAAATTGAGTCAGATATAATTTTTAAATTTTAATTTTATATAAGATAAATTTTTTTAATTTTGTAATGTAAATAAATATTTTAAGTTTTAATTAAGTGAGTCTGATATATATAATGTAAAAACATATTTTTGATTTTTAATTTTTATTAAGTGAGTCTAGTGTATATTAGATAATAGTTAAATATAAAAAATATGTAATTTTTATTTAAATGCAACCCAAGTCTCGCATGCGGGTCTGCATTCATTATGCATCAGACCGCATCGGACCGGGCCGTGCTTTGTGCACCGGTTGCAGACCGAGCTTAACCCTTGGCCTGATGACCGAGGTTTGCCGACCATAAATGACAATACAAGGGCGTGAGGTTCGTCTACTGGAGCGAGCGGGAAATGTCTTTGGACGTCCTCGAGAACCCTAGCCCGCGGCGGTGGCGCTTCACCTGGGAAACCCTAGCCCACATCCCCACCCTCCGCCTCTATCTCTTCCACCCGGACGTCCACCCGTCCGCCCTGTGCGGAAACCTGTCCGCTTCCCTCCAACTCAACCAGTCCCTGCTCCTTGTCTCCTGGATCGATGACAGAAACGGAGGGGGAACGGGAGATGTCGTCTCTCTCAGGGCTCCCGTCCCCAAGGTCTTGATCGACCCGAGCTGCCCCGTGGAATGCCGGGCTATGGACGATCATATCGAGATCAAGCTGGCGTTGGTCCTCCCGGTAGATCATCCGGTCATGATGGATTTGCGCGGGGTCCTCGATTCTTATATGGGCGAGATGGGCAGACAAGAAGGTGGGCTTTCGGATCCGTTGGTTCCGCTCCCTTTGGATTTAGGTTAGTCTGGTTATCTTTTAGGTTTGTGTTCTTGTCAGTTTGCTGAGAAAGACCTTTGATACATGTGGGAATGCTCATCAATAGTATTGTTCCTCAATGCAATCCAGATATAAAGAATCTTTCTGCCGGTGGTGTACATTTCTTTTGCAAATCCTGCTCGACAAAGCTGACAAAGCAACCTCTGAGGTGAATTGTGGCCTTTTTTTCCGGATCGAACCACCAACCACCATAAATGTGTTCTTAGTTGCATGAATACCAATATATGTGATGTATTATTTGTTGCAATTGCTCATTATCATGTTTGATCAGAATCTATTTAAGAGTTGTAACACAGTAAAATCCTATTTTGCGCATTATATAACCTATGCAATTATTTTTTCAGCATATATGTTCAAATTTCTTATGGAGATTTAGCTCAAGTAGTTTTTGACAATATCATAGTTGAGAACAAAACTTGAAGTTGCTAAATTGGTCTTTAATCCTTTGCCATGAGTTTGTAGAAATATTGAGTTGTTGTTGTCCTATGCTTCTTTGTTGTACTTAAATAAAGCTTTTTCTAAATGGATGACGATGTTGCTGCTACAAAACGTGTTTCTATTGGTGGTGTGATATTAACAGTTGATCTTCTAGTCTACCAGGTAACTGAAATTATGCTTAAACTGTTGCAACCTCAGATATTATATAAGGAATACTGACAGCTCTATGGTGATCATTTACAATATGATCGTTACTGCTGATGCTACCTCACTTATCTTTGTAAGCTTGTTTGGAAGCACCAAGAATAGACTAGAGATTTGTAGCATGCTATATAATTGGTTTAATTGCTTGCACTATTGGTTTATTACAGGGTTTGTTGTGCGGTGGTATACCAGTATGCGGCATACCGCGTACGCGAACCACCCTGTATTGAACGGTCCAGTTAAATTAATAAAATATTCAAAGAAATGGTGGGGCCCATGTCCAAATCAGTGTAAAAATGAAAACAAAAAGAGATTAGGGCTCGTGAATGCAAGCCCTCTTCTCGCGTAAGGTATCGTTGTTGTCGTTTTGTCTTTGCTGCCATTGCCACTTCGCCATCACGTAAGGTGCCATCGCCTCATCATCGTCGCTTCGCCTCTGCTATCGTTGCTGCCTCATCGTCGTGTAAGATGCTGCGGCCTTACCATCGCCGCTTCCCCACTACTGCCACCGCTGCTGTTATCGCTTCGTCATCGCGTAAGATGGTGTTGCCTCGTTGTTGTTGTTCTTTTCCTCTTCTTTCTTTTTCTTTATTCTTGCTCCACTTCTTCCACTTCTTCCCTCTTCCTTCCTCCTTCCTCCTCTGTTCCTCTACCTCTCCTTCTACTTCTCTATCGTTTCCTTCATCACCAAGCCACTAGTACACACCGGTATACTGTGTGTCGGTACACTGGTACAGATTGGTATGCATTATTCTTGTAGTCTGCTGACACTGGTCCGGTACTTGAAAAGGCAAATCCTGGTTTATTGTACTTAATATGAAATTTGATAAATAGAGAGACATTTGGATCTTTATCCCAGGGAATGCCCAATTAACAAGGACCATTACATCTGACCATACAGACTTGACAACTTAATTCCTGTGAAAAGATGATATGCTTCATCTTCTCAATTATCCATTATGGTTCTTAGCTGAAGCTGGTCGGAGAACAATCTTTTGTTATGTCATGGTTAGATTTCAAGGATGTGCTTATGTTCATTTGCATCTAATTGACTAATCAGGACTGGGATGTTGATGCTTGTCCAAAACCTTTTGCCTTGTGTTAGATATCTATGTAGTCATGCAGCTGTAATTTTGAGAGATCTAGAAAGTTTTTTTGATTTTTTTCATAGAATTGCTTTATTCTCCTTTATTTGAGTAGGATACTCTATAAAAATAAGGGTTCATGTTACCCTTGCAATTGTGGTGTTAGCTCAGATAACGTAGAACTTAAGTTGAAAAAGAAAAAAATGACTTTTTGGAGAGAAAGGAGCTAATTGGAAGCAATGTTAGATGAATAGTTTAATGAATGGAAAGGGCGAGAAGTTAGTTTTTTTATTGCTTTAAGTTTACATTAACATGCATGAAGGTCTGTCTTTAGGTACAAGTTGACATTAACTCTATGTTACAATTATGAATTGAAAAGTTAGAGCCATGTTTCCTGCAGGAACTCTCTACAAATCTAGATTATTGATAAATTGATCATGAGAATGTAAAGCAGGATAACTTTGTAAGGTAGCTTTGATGTTACTTATGGAAGCTGTGCCAGTTGGAATTAGTTTACTGGAATTGCAATTTCCTTTATATTTACTGTGAACAATATTATATGTTTCTTTTTCTTCAAATTTGTTTAACTTTTCCTTGTACTTTAAATTTTTTTCCCACTAAAGTGGTTGCTGCTTGTAGCTTTTGAACCTCTTAATGTCATTCTTATCTTATTAACATAATGGATCTTTTCACAGACACTTTGTGGAAATGCCATCAGTGAATTGGCGAGAGGTGGCAGACAATTGGTTTGGAACTTGCTGCTGTTCTTTTGGAGGTATCAGCGAGAAATTAGTACGTCAGTATGTTAACAGATACAGCTGTCATGAAGGTACATGTCTACTAGATGGTGCTTCAATAATCATATGCCAAGATGATCTAGAGGGCTATTCATTTCAGGAGCTCTTAGCTGGATTTTCTGACCACAAAAATAAGGACCAAGTAGCTTGTATTGTTATAAATGATTCAGTAAAAGGGGGTAGTGGTCAAGATTTTGTTGAAGACAATGCTGATGTCGGTGTGATGCCAGGTTCTTCTAGCAAGGAAGATGTGTGTATGGATCTTGCAACAGAACTCCCTATTAGAAAGAACACTGATCTTTTATCTAGCCCAATACTTAAATCATCAGATATCTGTAACAATGTGCGACGAAGAACTGAATGTGGCTTAAAGGGATGTTCTAATCCTATTGGATCAAGCTTAGATGAGATACAAAGTCCCCAACATGCAGATTTCTTGAATCTTAACTTAGATCATTGCTGTGGGAGTTCTGGGAAGCCTCTTCCAGAGCCTTCTGATGGGTTTCCTTCGGAAGCTCATTGCAATATTTGTGATCATAAATCAAACAATTTGGTAAATTATGCTTCTGGTGGATCTATGCTCGATGTGCCAATTATGCCTGCCAAAGTCCAAGAGTCTATGACGAGTTCAGGCCTTTCAGGAAGTCAGAAGTGGCTACATAATAGTTCTCTTGGAGGTGGTTTTATTGTTAGAACATCCAACCTTTCAAATGATATAGAATGGGTTGGATTCTCATGCAAAAAATGCTTATCTATGATTGGGTGCTATCCTTCTTTTAAAAGCACAAATATCCCTGTAGATGGAGGAATCCGGCTATTTAAGTGCTACATTTCTACATCTGTTCCTGCCGGTGGACCTTGTGACATATTCAGGTCAGCTTCCTTCTGGATGCATTCTGTATCTGAAATATCTTGAATCAACATGACTGTGGGAATGGACACATTTTATAGTTACACAATGATGTAACTGCACATTAATATTTTAAATGCTTATTCAATATTCTTTTGGATATCATGTCTGGTGGAGATCTGTTTCAGCTCACATTCTATAAGGGTTCTGGGACGTGATTGTAAAGACTTACTAGATGGGATATCCTAAAATTTGTACAACTGGGAACAAGTATTTCTTACGTATCAAAAAAGTTCCAGACACCTCCCGGACCTAACAGAATCTAACCCAATAATTTTCTTCGTAGAAAATTGTACATCAGTGGTTTTTATCTTCATTTCACATGCTCTGATACAATCATACAATGCACAAAGTGTTGGCAATTTGTAGCAATATGAGATACAAAGTAAACTGTAAATTTTATTTCTCATTATAACATAAGCACAAAGCACTTGCTGAAGCTTCTGAAGATAAATTGGTTTCAAGTATCTGAAATTGCTAATGTTTTTGTAAAATTGGCATATGCAACCGAAAGTTTTAATCCTTGTGAAATGTAGAGATAATTGTTTGATATATCTGAAGAGTTGAGGTTCTATTTCTATTCATCCATTCAGGCCATTACACAATTAACATTCCTCAGTATCCATAAAAGAAGCTTTGGACAAGAATATGTCTAAGTACATGTTTTTATTATCCATCGTTGTATGCTATCCATTTTTCTTCATTTGTGTTATTTGTAGATTACAGATTTAAAATGCAACCTTAAAAATTTGAGTTACCTTTTTCTTTTAACTTACACAATCAGTTTTCCAAACCTTGTATCAAGAATTATTTTGTATTCCTAGATTGATTTATGCATGTCTGCATTCACCATTATTTGGGTATTTTGGACCCATAAACTTAGTGATTTAAAGACTCCTTTTGTGAGTTCTCTAGTTTCCAAATGGATGTCAAGGATGTTATTAGACTACGAGAATTTGGCACGATTCCAATTTTTATATTGCCAAAATACTGTGTTTGTATTTGATACCAAACAACTTGGATATTAAAAACTGTTAGACTTTTATGGTGCATATACTGGAACCTGTCATTGTCTGTGCGTTCATTAAGTGAACTTCTGTTACATTAAACTGTTTGCTATTTAGTAGCTTGTTCTGATTAATACTTGTGACTTGTAATGCTCTTAATTATTTTTCCCTTTAAGTGATGTGTGCTTATTTGCTGAACTATCCTTCTCGGGCAGGAATCACACATTGCAAAGAGTTCTTGCCAATGTGTTTCTTGAAGGCGCTGAAGAGGAACTTTCATACAGAATAATTGTCAGGGATTTGAAGTTGAAATCTCCAATGCTGCTGTTAGTTCTTTTAAATTCAAAAGCCTGGATCTCCAGTGGCTACTGCTCAGAAGATAGCATGGGATCACTTTCTGCAGCAGATCTGCAACCTGTTCTGAAAGTACTTTATTCGGATTGTAGTATTGCTTCCGAAGCAAATTCAAGGTATATTATTCCCTGTTCTATATTGATTGTATTGTCCTATCACCTTCATTTGTACTGATAGTAATATGTTATGAGCATGCGGATGAAATCCATAATATATTCTTATTGTTATTTGATTTACTCTATGTAGGTATTGTTTGTGTCTTTGTGATTTAAGATGAATGTTTGATTCCACTATTGAACCAGTTTCCTTTACTGCTAGGACTTCATTTATCTTGTTGTACTTTGTAGAGTTCTTGATGTCAACTAGTTGTCCGTTAATGGGAGCAGGAACTTTGAAACCAGTCCATTAGGCTGGTGACCTGTATAGTTCCCATCAATGTTATCTGGTAATCATGCCAAAACTAGCAAAAGGAAAGGGTTTTTTTGGTTGTACACAATAGTACTCCTTCAGTGAAAATAACATGCATGTACTGGATTTTAGAGGAGTCTATCAGTGTCTTAAAAAAAAAAGAAGGTTTCAGGTTATTTTGGTCACTTAATAAGTATTCCTCTTGTATTCTTCAGGGTGAATGGGTGGTTCTGTGCTTTTATATATCTAGATATAATGAATTTGATCCTGTTGAGTTTGCTGGTGAAACATAGCCACTGTGAAGACTATTCTAAATCGAGTGAAGTTGTGTTAGAGCATGGGGTGAAAATAAATCAGGTACAGAATGGAATCTGGACACTTGGGGGTACAAATTTAAGTATATATGTTAAATGAATGCTATATATTTTAATTTTGTTGTTCTAAGCAAATACAAAGCAAGTTGGTTGTCTGACATATATCAACTGAATTATGTATGAGGCAGATATGGATGTAAATATTTCATGAACCAAAGATATGACTACGAGTAGTGAAGTCAGTATTTCAAACACAAATGACATTTTTGGCTAAAGCAAATGAAAAAAAATTATGAGAAGAAAATATGCCAGACTTGGAAAAAGCCAACGTAGTGGCATCTTTTTGTAGTTTAAACTTTAACGTAGGTGAGTACTCTAACTAATCACTTTGAAATATGAATTTCCATATATACAATATGGTTAGAACTTAACCCATATTATTTGTGTCTACAAGACCTCAAATTGAAAACTTTAAATATAGACATGAATTTGTGTTCAAAACTTCAAATCACCATAATAGGCTTTCTGTTCATAGGGGTAAAATCTTTCCCAGATGCCCACGTCGGCAGGAGCCTGGTGCATTGGGGTCACCGGGTTCACACTATGAATATGAGACCTAGTTATTTTTATCTAACTATATCAGCTTGAAATGAATTTGGATTCTAGTTGACACATTTCATCCCTAGACACATTTTATTCCGAGGGACGATACAAGAAATTTGCCATTTTAAAAATTCATATTCTGTATTACCTAATAAAATTCAAATCACAAAAACAGTCTCTATGTTCATAGGGGTAAACTCTTTCCCAGACCCCCACATTGGCAGGAGTCTTGTGCACTGGGGTCACTGGGTTCAGCCTATGAATATGAGACCTAGTTATTTTTATCCAAGTATGTTGGCTTGAAATGAATTTGGATTCTAGTTGACACATTTCATCCATAGACACATTTTATTCCTAAGGAGGATACAAGAATTTTGCCATTTTAAAAATTCATATTCTATATTACCTAATAAAATGTCTTTCCATGCTTGTAATCATGCACTTTCTTAACAAGTCTGTATATATTGCATCTGCAGAATTATTGAGGATTGGTCAACCAGAAATCATGCCGAAGAGGTGTATATGACAACATGCCTTGTGGAAGAATTAATAATGTGTCTGAAATCAGCTTTGTACAATCTGCCACCATCTTGTTCTTCTTTGCAAGGAATGTCATTATCATTCTTGGAAAGGTAACTAATGCTTGGTATTCTTGACCTCATGACTTAATGATTAAAATCCTTATTCTGTATGAGGTGATTCAGGTTACTTGAAAACTGACGGAGTCCCTCAGTTCTAACTAGTATATCATATAGGCTCAGCTATATATGTTTTGACTGCATCACAACTTAGCAGTCATCACTTTGAAATGGCATCAAACCTCAGCTCCTGAAGCATGATTCTGGGAAGTTCTTGCAGGAAGATTTATCTGCATTCAATTTTTGATCTTTTTGAGGATATAATGGATGATAATGCACACCTTACAAATACCAAAATAGGCCAATATTGTGAGCCAAGTACCTCAGGAGTAGTAGCACTAGCTATCGAAAATTCTGACAGTGGTAGGTTCTTACAGGTCGGAGAGAGGGATCAAACGAGGATGACTGGTTGAACCATTTCATTTGTACTTAAAGCCTGATTGATGCAAAGGGGCTTCATTGTTTTCCTCAAGCAGTTGTTGAAATGCGTGTAAAAGACAATGAGCTGGGATACAAGGGAGCTTCAGAATACTTTGGAATAATAGAATGGTGGGGGCAAAAGCTCTTACAGGTTGTAGAAAAAGATCAAACAAAGGTGACTGGCTACTGTTTCATTTGTCTAAAGCCTGATGAGTCATAAACCTCTTTGTTTTCCTGGGGCACTCTGTGAAATGACTGCCAAACACAATGAGCCAAAAAAAAAAAAACATGAGAATAATCTGGAAGATTGAATAGTGGTGCTGCTGATTAAGAGAAACCTGCATTTTCCAGTGGTGAGTGCAAGGAGGATATAAAAGTACAATTATACATGAGCAAATATTTTGCTTTTGTTTTGGAGGAAAGACTTTCAGCTTAGTGATTAGGAAGCAGAAGCTGGTATTCAGAGTGATTATGAAGAGGTGACCACTAAAAAGCTGGATGATTTAGCCAGCATTTAGGGAAAAAAGAGTTTGTCACACAGCTTCTAAGATCAAGGTCATTAACACAGTTACATGATAAAATTACCCCTGGAGAAGGGTTAAAGGACTCTTGTCTGAAATGGAACTCACTTATAATTATTAGTAAATCAGATGAGGTGAAAGAATAAAGCTTCTAATAAATTAGGCGCAGAACCTTATGAAACCAGTACTTGGTAAGGGAAGCACTTAACAAGAGATATCATTAGGCACTAAACACAAGCACAAGCAATGAATTATTGATTTTCTCTGTGCCTATTCACATTCTCCAATACTGAAGATCATTGCATTTTCAGACTCACATTTTTGCCTCGTCGAGCTCAGCGTGGTTTGAATTTGCCTTGTTATATTGACTTATGGAATGTGTAAAAGGGAAAGCTATGGCAACAATAAATAGAAATGGCATTCAAGCCTCAGGCCTTGCATGTCTTGGGTTCTCTTATACAGATCATTCTTTTGGTAAAAAAATAAAAGTATATGATAATGGAGTTACCCTTTAGTAGTTTCCTTGAATTCTTTTTTTGTTTTGGTTTACACTTCATCTTTGCCTCCTATCTAATGATCGCAGAACAACTTGTGGGTAAATGATGTTTTCAATTTGGATAGATATGTCCATCTCGGTGAAGGTGAACATGTGGTTCAAAATTGTGTTCAATATGTTGGTTCAAGTAGAGGTAAGTAATGAATTGCTTCTGCTTGCCAGATGAGGTGCCGCTGGAAGTGTCGAGCGTCTTTGCTAGATTAGAAACTTGATTTAATCTCGTGCTTTTACTGTCTAGAGTACCAGGAGAAACTTCTTCAACTTTGCTAGATTTAACTTTTTCGGACTAGGAAAAGGCATAACAGTATATAAAGCTCATTCAACTTGATATGACATTGAAGTCTTCAATGACCTCAACAGGCACTTTGTTAGCTGGTGGAACGATCTTTAGTCTATTATCAGCAAAATTATGTCTTTGCTTTTGTAAATATATCTAAGTGCCCTAACTAAAAAATATCTTTGTTAATATTTATCATTAATCATATGATAGAATCCATAGTGTTGCTAAGTTTTTGTTGTGTTTTTTATTCTGTTGGTATATTATTATTATTATTATTATTATTATTATTATTATTATTATTATTATTATTATTATCATCATCATCATTATCATCATCATTATTATCATCATTATTATCATCATTATTATCATTATCATTATCATTATCTTTATCATTATCATTATCATCATCATTATTATTATTATTATTATTAATATTATTATTATTATCATCATCATCATCATCATCATCATCATTATTATCATTATTATTATTATTATTATTATTATTATCATCATCATCATTATCATTATCATTATCATTCGCGGAGGTGGCCAACACGGTCGCCGACGCCGCGGGCGAGGTGCTGCGCAAGTACTTCCGCCAGAACTTCGAGATCATCGACAAGGAGGATCTCAGTACGTGCGTCCACCGTCTCCTAAGATTACTGATTTCGTATTACTTTTCATTTTCTTTCTCACCTGTTTTGGTTGTTCGTTGTAAACGAATGGTTCTTCGTAGGCCCGGTGACGATTGCCGATAGGGAAGCGGAGGAGTCCATGGTTTCGATCATATCGGAGAGTTTTCCTTTGCATGCTGTGTAAGATTAGTTAGTCGCCTCTTTTCTTGGGTGTTGTTTAGCTTCGGTTGAGGGGGAAAAGGAGTTTCTTGATGTGGGCAATGTTTTGGTGTAGTTATGGCGAGGAGAATGGTTGGAGGTGTAAGGAGAAGTCTGCTGATTATGTTTGGGTTCTGGACCCAATTGATGGCACAAAAAGCTTCATTACGGGTGATTTCTTTGATCTTGAATAGTAAATCTTCAATTCAAAAAATATGAGAGAATTTGAGAGTGTTTGAGCTGATGCGTCTGTGCTGGTATGATTTGCAGGGAAACCTTTGTTTGGTACTCTTATTGCCGTTTTGCACAAAGGGAAACCAGTATGACTGATACATGCATCATAAGTTATTTGTTTGTTTTAATAGACTAGGTTCCATTTTACAATGTATTGATAGGCTATATTATGTGCTCATATGTTATTAAAATGGTGAAAACTTCTTTCAGTATACTGAACCAAAAGAGAGGTGAATTGAATATTTTATTTTATTTCCTTTTTCTAGTTATTATAACTTTCGCATACATAGATAAGGTCCTGAAAAATCATTGTACTCCTGCTTGCTCAAACAATCTATTTAAGTCCACCAACCAAACTAATTTCAGTAACAGATGGTTGGGTCAAATAATTTAGTGAGCATCTAGTCTTGTTACATTTCAACTTTTTCTTGTAAGTCCATACCAATTAAGTTGTATGACCTATGGGTTATTGAGAAGGTTGATATTTCTGCAGCTTTTCAATTAGAACATATCCTTTTGGAAATTATATGCTGATAGTTGAGTTAGTGCTCAATAAGTAGCGGATTGTGTGAGTTTATTGTAATGGGCTATGAACAGAAAGTGACCAAAACTGAACAGGTTTAGGGTTATCATGCTATTTTCCTGTCAGTAGAAAAGCAATGTCTGTTGTTCAAATAGACAAAAGAGAATAATGTACATGATGGAGAAGATAAATGAGCGGGCATTAAGCAACAGACACTGTCAGAGAGTGGAGAAGATAAGAAGTGGTCTTTTGCCAAATTGTACTAAATAACACTTTGTCTGTAAGATAACAGGAAACAAAAAAGTATACTATACATTGTTTTTTATTTTTAAAGTATGGAATTTCATTGAAAATTAGAGAACTTAGTTGGAGGGTTGGATGATCTACAAGCAATGTCCACTTTACAAAAAGTGGAGAACTCAGATGTTCTCCCAAAAAGCGAGCTGGTGAGCTTTGCAATTGACAGCTCTAGGGATATAGGAAAAACATGAAACGACGGTTTAAAAAAAGCTTAACATCATATATAATTTCACAAAGAAACCAAGGGGTTTCTTGTGAGTGAGCATTAGTTTAGACTTTAGACCCATAGGTGGTTCCATTGTTGGGCTTCCTCGTGTTTTAGAGCTTCAAAAAAGGGCATAGCCTCAGCTATTGTTGAGTTGTGTTCCTTGCAGGAAGAGCATCCTACAACAATAGTTCCAGTGAGAGGGGAAATGAAGATGAAGCCATACTTGCAAGAGAATCGGGAGAGGTGAAAGAACCATCACAATATAAAATGTAGTCAAAATTTCCTTCCCTAGTGGATTCATAGAGATCATAGTTCTACTCCCCTTGAGATCAGGATCACCTTGATAAATCTCATTCATGAGGGCTAGCCGCCCTGAATACTAAGAATGGAGGTTTGACATGATTATGGAATTTGACCTTATTTCTATTGAGCCAAGGAGACTAAATCCCAGAGGAGATGAGTATAAGGATCTCAGTTGGAGTGGTAATTGCTATAGTTGTCCCTTTCCCTGAGCTAAGTACTTATGAACCAAGGGCCAAAGTGTTGGAAAACCTTGGGGAGTATCACATGCGTAGCGGAAAGCAAAAAAAAAAGGGGTTTCCTAAAATAATCTTATCGAATCGTCGTGCAAAGATAGGGAGCATAAAACTTATGAAACCGAAAACTGCATAAAGTGGTTGAGACGTTTTCACCTAGGGGAACTCGTATGTCTCCTAAGATTGCAGATCCTAATTTGACGGAGCTATCGCAAACTCCTCTCTAGTAGTGATCCATACGACGAATGCAATAACGACACACCTCGTGCAACACGTTCTTTCCTCGCGATTGCACACCACCACGCAGCAGCGCACAAGGAGGGATCAGTCCATCTTGTCGTCCTCTCGCACTAGAGAGGGGGCAGTTGGCTAGAGGAAGAAGGGGGGGAGGAGATGAGGAGGTTGGCGACAATAGGGGTCTAGCCTATGACCCTTTTAGTCCCAACTTATATTTATAAAGAGCCTCCTTTAACTAACCCTAATGGATCCCTCTTATTAGGTATTGGATCTCTATTCAATTACCCCTGGCTTAATGGATATTGGATGCCCATCCAATAACCATTCTAAGCTCTATTAGGTCTCTCCCAAGGATTTATTAAAACAGGGGCTTATCGGATATCCCATACTTGATCCTTTATTCGTTGCTTTGTCCACCATATGTGTGACCCTCTAGGCTCAATATTGATCTGGCTGTGAGTTGCACTTGTTATAACTCTTTTTGACTCAGAGCTCCTTCTGACTCAATGAATTATTATCCCTATAATGATTCACTCAACTTATCGACTATGGACGTGCTAGACCACTACGCCATAGTCCCTAAATGATATAGGGGATCTAATCCATTGGATCTGTCTGTCCTCAATTACCTTGTATCTATAGTCCCTCATCTATCTAATATCCTAGAATCCGTAAACCGGGTATGGTGCTGTCAGGCCTATAGAATCCATTCGAGTCTCACTCTAATTAGATTCTCTTGGAGAACTCTTTCTATCAATCTGAATCTCTGCTTATCGGATTCATAGCGATCCGATTGACCCTGACCAGGGATTTGCCGGAGTGAGAACACACAGGATATTCTTCTCATGATATCGAGAGTGAATGATCCTCTATTGGCACCCAATTACATTCGTAAGGTTGGCTACAATTCCTAGTGACCATCTGTACTAGATTCGGAACTTCTATACCTACAAGTCTAGTATCAAAGAATATAGTACTTAAACAATACATCATTGGTGTCTCAAGTCTAAGGAATAGATACACAACTGGGACTACGAAATTACTGTCTGACGATTAGATATCATTAACCAATCAGCATTCTGTAAGTGGATCATTTAGTGAACTCATTCTCCAATGAGCACTTGTACTATATCCCTAGTGTCCCCACATAAGCAGCTATGAGACCAGTTGCCTCTATCATATGGATGAGTATATAGCATACCGGTCTTTCCAGTTATCTTGATGTCCTTCTCGAGTAACTTATGACTAGGAATATTTAGGATATGTGTTTAAATGTGAATTGGTCTCATTATCATGATTCAATTCCTATTACACAGATCCAAAGACATCATAATATATATTCATCACATAATATAAAGTGAGAAAATATAATAATAATAATAATCAAAAGAGATTGTGTAGTGTATCACATGTGTCGTCACTCACGTGATTGACTTGTAGGGCATTTGTAACTATCAATGTCCCACTTGACCTAAAGCCAATCATCTTGATCCCCATCAGGTTCCGGTGACGCTCGAAAACAATCTGAGACAACAGTTTTGTTAGTGGATTTACAATGTTATCTTTGGATGAAATTTTTTCTACTGTTATATTACCATGGGCTACGATCTCTTTGATCAAGTGGAACCTCCTCAGAATATGCTTGGACTTTTGATAGACTTGAGTTTCTTCGTTTGAGCAATCGCCCTATTATTGTCGCAATATAAGGGAATCGACTCCTCGTTGCCCGGCACAACTCCTAGATTTGCGATGAACTTATTCATCCAGACTACCTTATTTGCTGCTTCTATCGTAGTAATATACTCTGCCTCAGTGGTCGAGTCAGTAGTAGTGTCTTGCTTAGAACTCTTCCAGCTTATTGCTCATCCATTTAGGGTGAACACATACCCTGAGTTTGACTTGCTGTTATCAACATCGGATTGGAAACTCTATCTGTGTAGCCCTCAACCTTGATATTACCTCCTTCGTATATCAGTAAAAGATCTTTAGTTCTTCTCAAGTACTTAAGGATATACTTTACTGCCTTCCAATGTTCCAAACCTGGATCCGCCTGATACCTGCTTGTAACACTTAGAGCACGCACTATATCATGCTTGGTACATAACATGCATAATAGATCCTATCGCATAGGTATAGGATATCCTATTCATGTCTGCCCTTTCTACAGGAGTCTTTAGGGACATACTCCTGATATGTGATATTTTATATCTTATTGTTATGAGTCATCTCTTGAAATTTTTCATTGCAAACCTTTTTGATAATGGTGTCTATACATCTGGACTGGGACAAGCCAAGCATCCTCTTGGATCTATCTATATAGATCCGAATCCCTAAAATGTAGGATGCTTCCCCTAAGTCTTTCATGGAGAAGTGTCGAGTTAACCAAGCCTTAATCGTTGAGAGCATTCCTACATTATTATTCCTAATGATTAGGATGTCATTTACATATAACACCAAGAAGGTGATAGTGCTCCTATTTACCTTCCTGTACACATAAGTTTCATCTTCATTCTTAATGAAGTTATAAGATCTAATTGCCTCATCAAATTTTATGTTCCAATTTCGGGAAGCTTTCTTTAGTCCATAGATGGACTTGAGCAATCTGTACACCTTATTTGAACTTTCCACATGAATCCCTCAGGCTGTATTATATATACCTCCTCCTCGATGTTGCCATTGAGGAACATAGGTTTCATGTCCATCTACCAGATCTCATAATCATAGTGTGCTGCAATGACCAACAAAATTCGGATGGATTTCAGCATGACTATGGGCGAGCAGGTTTCATCATAGTCAACACATTGCCTTTGACGTCACTCTCCTACTATTTCCACTAAGAATGCGTTCCTTCTCAAGGAACACTGCCCTCTTGGCAACAAAAATCTTTTGGTTCTTGGGGTGATATAAGTAATACATACAAGTCTCCTTGGGGTATCCCACGAATTTGCACCGTTTTGTCATTGATTTCAACTTATTGGGGTTGTGTCTTCTAACGTGGGTAAGGGCAGCCCCAAATCTTAACAACCTTAAGATTGCGCTTCTTTCTTTTCCATATCTCATATGGTGTAGACACTATCGCTTTAGATGAAACTTTGTTCAGAAGGTAAGTTACGGATTTTAGAGCGTAGCCCTAGAAAGAGACGGGTAGGTCGGCAAAACTCATCATGGATCGCACCATGTCCAATAGCATGCGGTTCCTTCTTTCCGATATACCATTGAGTTGTGATATATAAGGAGGGGTCCATTAGGATATTGATCACATGGCCTTTGAGGAACTGGGTGAACTTTATACTCAAGTATTCTCCTCCTAGATTTGATCGAAGAGTCTTGATACTCTTTCCAATCTGGTTTTCTACTTCATTCTTGTATTCCCTAAATTTCTTGAAGGCTTTGGATTTGTACTTCATTAAGTATACATGTTTATACCTAGAGAAATCATCAATGAATGTAATGAGATATAAATAACTACCTGTTACGGTAAGTAACTTTTTAGCCGCGACCTTGGGGCCGACGCGGCTGGTTCAGGGCTCCAAATGACTTGAATCGGATGTGTCCCTCCCTAAGGCCTGGAGATGGCGGATGTCGAGGGCCTGCCTGGAAAACTCCGCCTCGCTGAGCTAATGGCGATCGGGTACCTGCACACAGGTCGGGTCGGTGGCTCGGCCCGACCCCTCCGACGATTAAGTCAGTGGGGAGTATTGTATTGAGTGAGGGATGGCCCCCTTGGCTGGGAGCCGGGGGGGTATTTATGAAGGGGGCTTGATGTTACTTGATGGGCCATCCTGCAAGAGCAGGACCGTACCTCCGGTGGCGTCTGTCGTCGTCGTGGGCGTTGCGTGTGGAGCCGAGCCGCCGCAGGGTATGGGGGGTGTCAGCTGGTGCGTTTGCCTGCCTCGGCCGGCCCTGATGGGTCAGCCGAGGAGGTCCAAGTACGGTGGGTATGGGTGCATGTCGCGTCGTCGTTAATGCTCTTTCTGGGGCAATGCGTCATACGGGGCGTCCGACGTGGGGGGGTGTATTACGTCAAATCCGGGGTGTTATGTCAAGTCAGTTTTTTACCCCTATCATATACCCCACCCGAAAGGAGCTATGCGTTGGTTTTGCACGTAAGGAGTTCGACGCATGGCTCCCTGCTTCAATCGTGCTGCTCAGGTAGGTTTGAGAGGTGCGTTGTGGATGGGTTAGTTGCGTGAACGTTTTTCGAGCAGTGCTGGGTCGGGACACACAACTCGGTCGGGAGGCCGAGTGGGGTCAGACTCGGGGCCAATAGGGCCGACGAGGGTCGGGAGGCACCAGGCAGGCGGGGCGGCCGCGCAGGTGTGGCTTGGGAGACGCGAAGCCGAGGGCCGAGGAGTGCGACGCAGGCGGGGTGACCGCGCAGGTGTGTCTCGGGAGGCGCAAAGCCGAGGGCCGAGGAGCACAACGTAGGCGGGATGACCGCGCAAGTGTATCTCGGGAGGCGCAAAGCCGAGGGCCGAGGAGCACAACGCAGACGGGGTGATCGCGCAGGTGTGTCTCGGGAGGCGCAAAGCCGAGGGCCGAGGAGCACAACGCAGGCTGGGTGACCGCGCAGGTGTGTCTCGGGAGGCGCAAAGCCGAGGGCCGTGGAGCACAACGCAGGCGGGGTGACCGCGCAGGTGTGTCTCGGGAGGCGCAAAGCCGAGGGCCGAGGAGCACAACGCAGGCGGGGTGACCGCGCAGGTGTGTCTCGGGAGGCACAAAGCCGAGGGCCGAGGAGCACAACGCAGGCGGGGTGACCGCGCAGGTGTGTCTCGGGAGGCGCAAAGCCGAGGGCCGTGGAGCACAACGCAGGCGGGGTGACCGCGCAGGTGTGTCTCGGGGCGCACAAAGCCGAGGGCCGAGGAGCACAACGCAGGCGGGGTGACCGCGCAGGTGTGTCTCGGGAGGCGCAGGGCCGAGGGGATAATTGGCTTTTGGTCTAGAGTTTGGTCGTTTCGACCGTTGTGCGGGTGCGGGTAGCCGGGTCGCCTTCTGCCTGGGGAAGGTCAAAGGGCCATGCCTTTCGGGCGTCGCCGGTTTTTGAGGTTGATATGATTAGGGGCTCCGTACTTCGCACCGTGCTGCAATTAAGAGCCGCGTCGGCCGAAGTTATGGCGATGTGACTTTTGCATCTTCGCAGCGTGCTTCAGAAGAGGAAGGGTCGCCGTTTCGGCGGGAAACAGGCTATAAGTAGCGCTACGTCGGTCCCTTTCACTTCTTGGCACTTGTATTTGCTTCAATCGCCTCTTTGAGTGACCTGGCCCAGCGCTTCTTCAGCCGCCCTACCTTCCCAAAAACTCGGTAAGGATGGCTTCCCCTCCTTCGTCCTCTCCTTCTCTGCCTCCTCTTTCCGGTGCCGCCGGTGAGGAGGTGGCATGGGCGAGCTCCCGCTCGTCGTCCGAGGAAAGGGCCACCAAAGCCCTTGAATCGCTTATGTGGCTGCACGACCTTGACTCCACTGTGAGGGAGTCGTCGCTCGTCCTCCTCCGGGACCGTTATTGTATCCCGGCGGAGTTCGCGCTTATTGCCCCTGAGCTGGGGCAGCGGGCGTATGATCCTGTACCCAAGGGCTTCGCCCTAACTGTAGATGCCTTCGAGGCCGGGCTGCGCCTTCCATTCCACCCTGTCATTACTGCCTGCGTCGCGTGGTGGCGTATTTCTCCTTCTCAGATGGTGCCGAATTCTTGGCGCTATCTGGTGGCGTTCCTCGGGGAATGCTACTATGCCCAGATCGCCCCGAGCCGGTCCCTTTTCCTCTCCTGTTTCCGTCTGTCCAGAGGGTCGGGGGGTTATTACTTGTCCGCCCGACCGGGTTTCCGTGTCAGTGGGGCTCCTTCCAGCAACAAGGGGTGGAAGGAGCGCTTCTTCTACATTTGCCATCCGAAGAGTTGGAGCTTCGGACTCCAGTGGGCGGCGCGCGCAGTTGATAATACTGCCCCGGCTTTGGACGAGGGGGAGCTTGGAGCCCTTCGGAGATTGAAGGAGATCCTCCCATCTTCCAGAGTCATCCGAAGGATGACCGAGGCGTGGTTGGTCGAGGTGGGCTTGAGCCCAGTACCTCGAGGTATGCCTTGAGAAGGTGGCGCTGGGCCTTCTAGTTTTGCTTTTCTCTTTTGGGATACTAACCGAGGTCTTTATGTTCGTGCAGAGATGGTGAACCTTGCTGTAGTGCGTGGAGGACGCATTTCGTCCGCCGCATCTCCGCGGCGCCAGGTCGGCTCGAGCGTCGGCACTAGGGAGGCGCCGGTGGATCTCGAGGACGTCCGCCCTCGAAAGAAGGCCAAGGTCGCTGCTGCGAAGAAACCGACTCCCCCAAGGGCTCAGGGGAGCGCAGAGGCGGCGGAGTCGGGCTCGCATGATAGGCGAGGGGGGCGAGGTCGGGGCGAGGCAGGCCCAAGTAACGTGATTGCAGGAAAGGCGCCTCGGGAGCCCTCGATCCGGGACTTGTGCCGTCTTCCCGCGGGGCCGCCGAACAACCTTTACCAAGCACGCTTGATGGGCGAACTTTCCGAGGGCCAACCTTCTGACCGGTTGGTAGCCCGCTGGGGGGGGCTGACCCGCGGGACCCGGGTGTGGGCCGACGGGGAGACCGCGGCCGCGTTTGTCCGAGGGGGGCTGCACCCTGATCTGGCCTGTGAAATGTACACTCTGTCGTCCGACGTCCTGCTTGGGAAGTCCGTGAAGTCGCTGTTGTGGGTAAGTGTTCCGCTACCGGCCTCCGACTTGTGGTGCTCCGAGGGTCGTTCTGACTTTCTTCTTGCAGGGCCAGCACTACGCGATGGCACTGGCAGACCGTGTTCGCGATGCGGGTCGGGCCCTTGGAATCTTGTGCGACCGCAATGCCGAGCTGCGCAAGCAGCTCGAGGAGGTTCGGGCCGGGGCAGCTCCGGAGGCGGTTGCGGCGGCCGAGCAGCGCTCCTCGGAGCTCGAGGCGGAGGCGGTGCGTCTCCGAGCTGAGGCAGGGGCGGCTGACGAGCGCGCGTTGGTGCTGGAGGCCGAGGCCCTTTGCTTAAGGTCCGAGGCGAAGGCGGCCTAGGAGGAGAAAGGCAATCTCCGGGGACTCCTGGAGGGAGCGCAGTCAGAGGCTCGTCTGGCCCGAGGCGAGGCGGCCGTCCTGACCCAGCGGCTAGAGGGTGCCCTGGCCGACGTGAAGGGGGCTTCGGAAGCCCTGGCGGCCGAGCGGGAGCGGCGGCCGGAGAAAGAGAAGGAGATAATCGAGGCCTACAAACAGTCGCCGGGCTTCCAGCTCGGGCTGGCTCGGTCGGGGCAGGTTACCTACGAGTACGGGTACCGAATCGCCCTTGGCCGGTTCCAGACGAGCCATCCCGGGCTGGAAGTGGAGGCGGATCCGTTTGTCTCTCATCCTGAGGACTTGGATGTGGACATGCCGGAGGAAGTTCCTTTCGATGATGGCATGGGGGGATCCGACGGTTAGGGCAGTCTGGAGGTCAGCTCAGCCGGGCAGCTCCCGCATTTTGTAACTTTTGCGCCCTTCGGGTCTGGTCACAGTTGTAACCCCTTGCTTTATAAAGAAAACTTTCTCCTAGTACGTCTTTCGAGAATCGGGTCTTGTAATCCTATGCTTCATGAATAAAAGAACCTTTTCCCAGTGTCTTTTAAGAAATCAAAAATTGCACGACTTCGACTTTGGAGCTGTTGCCAGGGGCATTGGCCTCAGACGAAGAACTTTTTAAGGTTCTGGATGTTCCATGTCCTTGGCAGGGAGGAACCGTCCATCGTTGTGAGTCGATAGGTACCTGATCGAACCACGCCGGTGACCCGGTAAAGTCCCTCCCACTTGGGGGCCAGCTTCCCCCTCGTTCGAGTCGGGTCGCTGACTTCGGCCCTTCGTAGGACTAGATCGCCTAACCTGATTGGTCTGGGTCGCACTTTTCTGTTGTAGACCCTTGCGACGGCTCTCTGGTGAGAGAGGGCCTTCAGGTGTGCGTCGGTGCGTCGCTCCTCGAGCACATCGAGGCTGGCGCGAAGCCCCTGGTTCGAGGCCTCCTGTTCGTAGCTCCTTGTTCGAAGTGTGGCAACAGTCATCTCGGGCGGTAGGACGGCCTCGGTCCCGAAAGTCAAGCTATACGGGGATTCTCCGGTCGCAGTTTTGGGGGTGGTGCGCAGCGACCACAGCACGCTGGGGAGCTCGTCCGTCCAGGTCGATCGGGCTGCGGACACTCTTCTTCTGAGGCCATCCAGGATGGATCGGTTGGTCACCTCGGCCAGCCCGTTCGTCTGAGGGTGGGCCACCGAACTGAACCTCAGTTGAATGCCATGACCGGTGCAGAATTCCCGGAACCTCGTGCCGGCGAACTGAGGTCCGTTGTCGGTGACGATGGCCCTGGGCAACCCGAACCGGGTCACAAGGATTTTCCAAACGAATTTCTCCATTTGGTGTTCCGTCGTCGTAGCCAGTGGCTCGGCCTCGACCCATTTTGTGAAGTAGTCTACTCCCACAATTATGTACTTCCGCTGTCCAGAGGCCGGTGGGAAGGGGCCGAGGAGGTCCAGTCCCCACTGGGCGAATGGCCATGCGCAGTCGATGGGACTGAGCGGGACCGCAGGCTGTCGGGGTGCGCGGGCGTGTCGCTGGCACGAGCCGCACCGCTGCACGTAAGCTTTTGCGTCTCGACACATGGTTGGCCAGTAGTAGCCTTGGCGGAGTACCTTGTGCGCCAGGGTCCGTCCGCCAATGTGTTCGCCGCAGATCCCCTCGTGAGTTTCAGCCAGGACTGTTTGGGCTTCGTCAGGCTCCAAACACCTCAGGAGGGGGTAGGTGAAGGATCGTTTGTAAAGCCGGCCACTTTCCTCGGTGTACCACGCGTGCGTGCGGCGCAGACGCCGAGCTGCGCCTTCGTCGAGGGGAAGGGTTCCATCCTGCTTAAAGCGCAATAACTCTTGTACCCACGTGGTCGGCGCACCGCCTGGGGCCGTGGTTGCCACCTCGATGGCGCGAGCGGGGAGCTCCTCTATCTCTGGCCACGCTTCGGGGGTTCGCCTCGACGCCAGCTTAGCGAGAGCGTCGGCTCGTCCGTTCTCCTCCCTTGGAACATTAGATAATGTAAAGTAAGGGAATTTCGCGGCTAGATCCCTTACCCGCGCCAGATATTTGGCCATGGTTGCGTCACGAGCTTCATATCCACCGCTGAGCTGTTCAGCCACGAGTTGCGAGTCAGTGAGGACGTGTATCGCGGCCACCTGCATCTCGAGGGCCAGCCTCAATCCTGCTAGGAGTGCTTCGTACTCCGCCTCATTGTTGGTGGCTTTAAACCCGAAGCGGAGGGAGCGCTCGAATGAGCGTCCGTCGGGGGCGAGCCGTCCACGTGTAGGGTCCAAGCCTCGGGAGCTCGGTCGAGGTCTTTGTCCACCCGAGCTAATTCCACGATGAAGTCGGCTACCGCCTGGGCCTTGATGGCGGTTCTGGGCGCGTAACTGATATCATGTTCACCGAGCTCCACCGCCCATATGAGGAGCCGTCCTGCGACATCGTACTTTGTTAAGATCTGCCGGAGAGGTTGGTCGATGATGACTTCCACCGAGTGTGCCTGGAAGTAGGGGCGCAATTTCCGAGCCGAGAGCACCAGGGCGAGTGCGAGTTTTTCTATCGGCGGGTAACGCTCCTCAGGTCCACTCAGGACGTGGCTGACGTAGTAGATCGGGAGTTGTGCACCGGAGCTTTCCTTCACGAGGACGGAGCTGACTGCGTGCAGGGAGGCCGCCAGATAGAGTCCCAGCTTCTCGCCGGGGAAGACAGAGGCGAGTCGAGGGAGGCTGGCCAGGTGCTGCTTCATCTGTTTCAAAGCCTCCTTGCATTCCGATGTCCATTGGAAGTTCTTCGGGTCTTTGAGCGCCTTGAAGAAAGGGAGGCAGCGATCGCCCGATCGGGCGAGGAAGCGAGACAGGGCGACTAGTCTACCGTTGAGTCGCTGCAGGTCTTTAACCGTCCGGGGGGACTGCATATCGATTATTGCCTGTACTTTCTCCGGGTTGGCATTGATTCCTCTCTGGTGTACAATGAACCCTAGGAACTTCCCGGAGGTGACGCCGAAAGCGCACTTTATGGGGTTGAGCCGCATGCCGAACTTGCGTAGCGTGGCGAAGGCCTCGGCTAGGTCGGCAAGGTGTGTTTCGGCCTCTCTGCTTTTCACAATCATGTCGTCCACATAGACTTCCATGTTCCTCCCGATTTGAGGGGCGAACATCTTGTTTACCGTCCTCTGGTATGTGGCTCCGGCATTTTTCAACCCGAACGACATGACCTTGTAGAAGTATATCCCTTGATCGGTGAGGAAAGCCGTGTGTTCCCTGTCTTCGGGCGCCATCCTGATCTGGTTGTATCCTGAATAGGCGTCCATGAAGGAGAGGCGTTCGTGCCCTGCCGTCGCGTCGACCAGCTGGTCGATCTTCGGGAGGGGATAGCAGCCTTTAGGACACGCGCTGTTGAGACTAGTGTAGTCGACGCACATCCTCCAGCTTCCATTGTGTTTTTTCACGAGAACTACATTGGATACCCACTGAGGGTATTTGGCTTCTTCTATGAAGCCGGCCGCCAAGAGTCGGTCCACCTCCTCTTGTATGGCACGTTGTCGGTCAGGTGCGTGGCGCTGGGGCTTTTGCTTCACCGGACGAGCGTCAGGTGGGATATTGAGATGATGCTCTGCGACCTTCGGGTCGACTCCCCTCATGTCCGACGGGGACCAGGCGAAAATGTCGGCATTTTCCCGCAGAAGGCCGACGAGCTGCTCCCGTTCCTGCTCGGGCAGCTCTGATCCAACCTTGATCGTCTGATCCGGTCGTGCTTCCCGCAAAGGGACGTCAACGGTGGATCCCCTCGGCTCAGGGTGGGGGGTCGGCTTCTTTGCTTCCCGGGGATCTTCTAGAGGCGCCCCTCCCCTGACCCTTTTGCTCAATGAGACAGAGGTAAGGTAGCAGCGCCTGGACTCTTGGGGGCTTCCGGTGACTTCCCCGACCCCCTCCCGAGTCGGGAATTTGACGGTCCGGTAGTAGGTCGAGACGACGGCTCTGACCTTGTTGAGGGTTGGTCGGCCGAGTATGGCATTATAAGCGGTGGGAAGGTCGACCACCAAAAAGGTGGTCATGACGGTCTTCGATTTCGGCGGGGTCCCCAGAGTCAGAGGCAGGGTGATGGCTCCCAGGGGCGATATTGAATCTCCCGTGAAGCCGGTGAGCGCCGAACACATTGGGCTTAGACTTTCCCTGGCTAGGCCCAGCTTCTGGAAGGCGCCAAAGTAGAGTATGTCGGCCGAGCTCCCCGTGTCGACCATGATTCTCCTCACTTGTGCATTGGCTACCCTGGCCGATATCACCAGGGCGTCGTCGTGGTGGGGTCGCTCAGTAGCTCCGGTTGGGAAGGTGATCTCGGGCTCGGGCCCGCGTCCCGAGGCTTCGTCAGGGGCGGCCCGGGCATAGGCCTTCCTGCCTGACATAGAACTTCCTCCGGAAGCGGGGCCCCCGGCTATGACATCGATGTGTCGTTCAACAGGGCCCTCCGGACGAGGAGACTGCTCCTTGCTCGGTCGGAGGTACTGGCCGAGATGACCTCTAAGGATGAGCTCCTCGATTTGTCTTTTTAACTCGTAACACTGCTCAGTGTCGTGCCCGTGTTGTCGATGGAATCGGCAATACTTTGAGCGGTCTGCGAGCTCTCGTGGGTTCTTCATCGGGTGAGGGTCCCTGAGCAGCCCCTTCCCCCTTTCGTGTAGGAATATCTCAGTCCGGGAAGAGTTCAAGGCGGGAAGAGTAGGCCTTGGGTCGGGCCTGTCCAACTTTCGCCGGGAGGTGGTGGGTTGTTGCTGTCGGGGTGGCTCTGACTTGACCTTTCGGTGCTCCTCCCGCCTTCCGACCATCCAGGTTTCCGCGGCGATGAACTGACTGGCCCGTTGGAGCATCTTGGGGACCGCGACGGGGGGCCTCTCCACGAGCGACCAGAAGAACCTGGAGGGCCGCAGGCCAGTCATAAAGGCCTGCATCAAGAGAGAGGGGTGAGCATCCGACAATCCACGGATTTGCGTTGTAAACCGGTTCACAAAGTGAGAAAGGGGCTCGTCCTCCTTCTCGTTGAGCCCTAAGAGCAATGCCATGGATGGCTTCGGTCGGGCGTACGCCAGGAAGTTAAGTTCAAAATCCTTGGCGAGCTAATCGAAGGAGGCGATGGTCCCTGGCTTCAGGCCACTATACCACGCGCGGGCTGGTCCTCGCAAGGTCGTCGGGAATGCCCTGCACATCAGGGCGTCTGAAGTCCCGAATAACGCCATCTGGGATCGAAAAGCGGCCACGTGGTCCGCGGGGTCGGTCGCGCCGTCATACGCGTCCAAGGAGGGGAGGCGGAAATGCGGCGGGATCGCCTGATCCTGTATCTCGGGGGTGAACGGAGATCCTTGATGTCCGTCCGCCCCGAGTTCTCCTTTTGACTTACGAACCTCCTGTTGTACCTCGTCAAGCCTTTGACTGACGAGGCGCAGCTGGGCCCGTAGGGCGTTCGTCGAGTCGGTAGTCGGAGCCTCGGGCTCGGGGCGGCTCGCCGTGTCCTCTGCTTCCCTGCTCCCCGGTCGAGTTGTGGGGTTTCGAGGCGAGCCCGGGGGCCCTGGGAGTGGCGCGCGGGCCGGGTCGGGGGTCTCCTGTTGCTGCGAAGGTCGCGCCGCATGCGGGGGGGCTCGTTGGGAGACAATGGCCTGCACCATGCTTGTCAGAGCTCGGACCTAGTGGGCGAGGTCATGAAAGGCCTCGGGCGACACCTGCGAGGAGTCGGCGGGTGCGCCGCCAGGGTGACACGGACTTAGCTGGATTTGCCTAAGTCGTGCGGTACCCTCGCGCGTCCGTCCGCAAAGGTCAGCCTCCCCGAAGCCTCCCATTGTCCCTTAGGACCACCAAAAGAGAGAACGGGTTAGAGAGAACGCCTCCAACGGGATCCACAAGCAAACATCTCCGAAAAACACTTCATAGACAATGCAAATTACAAACAGACTTTACAAGCTCTGAACAGTGGCACAACAAAGGGTAAAATGGTCCATTACAGACCGAAAAGCTCTCGCACGTGTCCACATGACACAACCTTTATTTACAAGCCTAAAGAGGCCACCAACCCAACTAAAATGGGACTTATAAGCCTTCGGCTGCCCCTCTACATTCTGTACAAGGCATGAACATGCCAAAAGACACGGACATACATAAGCATTACATCAAACACCCTGTTTCGAAGTTTGTCCGTGACATTCTCCCCCACTTATCCCTTCGACGTCCTCGTCGAAGCCTTTGTGAACACTGCAACTCTTCGCCTTTGCTGAGTCTTCAATCTTCTGCTCCAGTTGCAATGCGCCTCCTGGCTCCAGCTGCTCTCCGCTGTTGTTTTTGAGTCGTCGAACCCTTGATCCGCCATGCTGCTTCAACTCGCCAATGACTCTGACTCTGGTGTGGGGTTGGCTGAGTTGTGTTGATCCTTGTTGATTCTTGCGGATCTCCCAGATGAAGGAAAAGACCATCCTTACTGCGCCAGTCTCTCAAAATTCCACATGCTGCTTGAACTGGGTGGATGCTTGTTGGAGCTTTAATGAGCATCATCTCGCAAACTTCTGAAGTTTTGGGTCCTTCCTCCACAAAATCTGCTCATTGACTCTTCTTTCAGTTAGTTGTCACATCCAAGTAGGTTCGCATCACTTCCGCTTTCGATTGGCATTTCGTTGGGAAATGAAGCGGACAATCTACTCTCAGTAGCACTGATCACCGTTGGTGAGGATTTGACAACTGTTGTCTTCCATTCTCTTCGAAGGGTCATTGAACTTGTGCAGAGCTCCTCTGCTAGATAGATAAGAGAATTGGGGTACTCGGTTTCGCCCATTCTCTTAAGAGTTGAGAAGGCAAAGGTTACTTGACTTCGCCCGCCTCCTCAAGGTTGTACTTCATGCATCGAGCTGGTTACTGGCCTTCGCCTGCTTTTTGCTCACACTTCTGAAGCACTTGAAGTGTTTGCACTCCTTGCGTTGAGTTAGCTACTGTGATTCACCTTCTTAATGCCATTGAACTTCTGGAATGCAGGAAGTTTTCACCCCAACTTGGAGTAATTCTCTGATAGATGAGGTCGCCTCTGGGATTGTACCGTCTTCTCCATCAACCCTGCCGCCTACTCCACTGAGTAGCAAAGGTACATCACCGCGTACTGCTTGCTTCGTTCCTTGGTCGTGCACTCTTGCATGACCCGAAGTCCTTCACTTACGGCTATCTTGATGAGAAACTTGTTGACACCGGTCTTACGAAGTTCTTCGGCCTCTGCCCTTCAGCCTTGTCTCGGTACTTGGAGATTGCCTCTGCATGCTCCACCTCCTCGGCCCCTTTCACGACCAAGCGCTCTCCCTCCATAAGAGCAAGGGATCAATGACTTTCACGGAAGTCCCGCCTCTGCAGTACCATGGCGCTACCATGCCCATGGCACTACTATCCGTCGCCTCGCATCTCCATCCCTTTTCTTCACAATTAGTAGATATGCCTCCGTGACACTCCTCCGAGTCCACCTCGATTCTAACTGATTGCTTGATTTTTGGTAGCTAAGTCCCTCTGGACTCGTCGTCGCTTCCTCGCCCCTTTCGACCCCCTGCTTCAACACCTCTGTGTTCTCTAAGCAGTCTGTTTGGTCGATGGAAAGACAGACTGCAACTCCCATGCCTGGCCTCTGCCATCACGTTGTAGAGTTTGCACCGATTCTGTTCTCCTTAGCTTCCTTGGTAGCAACGTTCGCTTACTCGACCTTGTCCTCTGACTTGTCGGGCTCCCTTAAGCGAATATGAGCTCTGGAGCAGTCCAACTCTCCAGCTGCTTCGATCATACCTCTGCATGATCAAGTCCCTCCCATGGAACTCACTGGTACTTGCCTTCGAACTTTTCCCTTAGTGGAACATAGCCCCCATATGCTGATGACCAAGGTTTTCGTCCGATGCAAAATTCGATGCACGCACGGAAGACCCGCCTCTACGGTACCATGGCCTTCACTCCTTGAATCCATAGCCCTTCTTGCCGTCGTGTTGTTCACTAAAGCGGAGCTCCCAGTAGCTCCCGATCATAACTCTATATGATCGAGTCCCTCCCGGGACTATGTCGTGTGTGTCGCATTGCCACGAACTTTTCCACCACGATCCGCTGCACCATGTCGCCTCCTGGTGACATCTCCATTGCATTCTGATCCTTGTGGAATAAACTCGAATTGTGAACCCTCCATGTGTGGCCTCTGCCAATACATCGCAGGGTCTCCTCCACCTTCGATTTTGTTCGCTCCTTTGGCAATCGACCTTCATCCACCCACTCTTGGGTCACACCTAGATGAAGCACCGCTCTAGGACAGTCCGTCGCCTAGTAGCTCCCGAAGTCCACCGACTTCACTGTAATTTATGTACCATTGTCTGGATCCTGGGCCTCTGCCCCTACCAGCACAATCTCCGCTGCGCACCGCTTCCTTCATAGCAATTCGAATGGCAACACTGTGGCATATTCTTCAAGAGTACCCGCCTCTGCGTCCTCTTGTCCCGTGCTAAGGCCTTCTGAACTCAACTTCGCCTCCGCAAATTGAGTCGCCTTAGTTCCTCCATCAAATGCTCCTCCAAGATAAGGTGCATGTGCCCCGAAGCTCTCTTCGTCTTTGGCACCATGCAAGAAAGATGAGTCTGCTCCGACAGAATGAATGGCCCATGGAACAACATGATCCTACTCTTGCCTCTGCAAGAGTCCATGTCTTTGACCTCCGTCTAAGGAAAGCACTGTGCCTCTGCTCCATGTTCCAACTTCTATGCTGGCTCCCTTCATGTGGCTTGGGTACTTTGCCAAGTTACACCCAAGTTGCTCCGCTCCTCGTTTTCGCATTGAGTCGATGGTGGCCCTCGCTCCCACCATTCCACGGGTCAGCCCTCCCTTGAGTCCGATCTCCACATCGACTCTAAGTGTGCCTTCATTTAAGTTGCTTTAGGTCGCTCCCCCACTTGATCTCGCAATGCATCCACCAATGCATTCTCTCGAGCGAGATCATGCGACAACTCCTCGCTGCTTGCTCGGTCCATTGAGCTTCGTGGAGTTGTTGTTTATGAGGTACTTCCTCCTCAACATGTGAAGTCCGTCTCACATGATTCTCCCTCTGGAGAGCCGAGACTTATCCCTCCTGGATAACTGTCCCGTTGGAGCAACATCTCTCTTCGTTTCGGAGACCACCATCCCCTTGGACTACTCCGATCTGCTGAACAAACTGTGCATTGTTCTGCCTCTTGCAAACGCACTTGCTAGATTGCGCCTCCACGTCAATACAGCCACCGCTGCACCCCTCAAGGCCTAGCAACATGCTGAACTCGTTGCACACTTCAGCCTCCTCCGGACGTATCCTTCGCATGCCGAAGAGAAAGTTTCAATGCTCCATGGCGCCGAGTCTCGACTGCCTTGGGATGGCCACGAACATTCCATCGTCCGCATATAAGCCCATGCATGAGTACCGAATTCTTCGAGTTAGCAATTCCCCTCACCTCTGTGAGCTTTGCATAACTCTTTCGGTCGCTGAGCAACTCATTCCACTTTGCATGGTCTCGTCCTTTTGCCAAGCGCCTCGCTTGCCTTGAGCACCATCAAGTAAAGTTGTCAACGTTGAGCCGTAGCTCAAACTCAGCCATCCCAACCTTTGTGCGCTCCGCATTCTTCCAAGCTTGCCTGTTCTCGTGGTGCCTCTCGCGCGAAGGGTTGGCCATTCCTCTGAATGCCAATGTCAGATGCCCGCTCCTCTGAGCGACTCTTTTCCCTACATCTCCATGCCCGTTTTCCCTCAAACGGTCGCGCGTTGCTGACTGCCCTCCATGCAGCCCCACTGGGTCCCCCACGTTTGCATATCAAGTGTTTCTATGAGTGCTTATCCCGCTCTGATACCATATGACACGGACTTAGCTGGATTTGCCTAAGTCGTGCGGCACCCTCGCGCATCCGTCCGCAAAGGTCAGCCTCCCCGAAGCCTCCCATTGTCCCTTAGGACCACCAAAAGAGAGAACGGGTTAGAGAGAACGCCTCCAACGGGATCCACAAGCAAACATCTCCGAAAAACACTTCATAGACAATACAAATTACAAACAGACTTTACAAGCTCTGAACAGTGGCACAACAAAGGGTAAAATGGTCCATTACAGACCGAAAAGCTCTCGCACGTGTCCACATGATACAACCTTTATTTACAAGCCTAAAGAGGCCACCAACCCAACTAAAATGGGACTTATAAGCCTTCGGCTGCCCCTCTACATTCTGTACAAGGCATGAACATGCCAAAAGACACGGACATACATAAGCATTACATCAAATACCCTGTTTCGAAGTTTGTCCGTGACAAGGGGGCGACAAGCCCGGGTCGTTGAATAGCCGCCAGTAGCGTTCTGACACCGCTGCGGGGCGTTCGTCGTGGGTTTCGTCACGCCGTTCCCCTAAGGCGGGGAGCTCCGCATTTGAGGATCCGCCGGGGTAGATTTGCTGATTGCCTGACATTTGGAATGGCCCTCCTTCTAGCGCCAATTTGTTATGGTAAGTAACTTTTTAGCCGCGACCTTGGGGCCGACGCGGCTGGTTCAGGGCTCCAAATGACTTGAATCGGATGTGTCCCTTCCTAAGGCCTGGAGATGGCGGATGTCGAGGGCCTGCCTGGAAAACTCCGCCTCGCTGAGCTAATGGCGATCGGGTACCTGCACACAGGTCGGGTCGGTGGCTCGGCCCGACCCCTCCGACGATTAAGTCAGTGGGGAGTATTGTATTGAGTGAGGGATGGCCCCCTTGGCTGGGAGCCGGGGGGGTATTTATGAAGGGGGCTTGATGTTATCTGATGGGCCATCCTGCAAGAGCAGGACCGTACCTCCGGTGGCGTCTGTCGTCGTCGTGGGCGTTGCGTGTGGAGCCGAGCCGCCGCAGGGTATGGGGGGTGTCAGCTGGTGTGTTTGCCTGCCTCGGCCGGCCCTGATGGGTCAGCCGAGGAGGTCCAAGTACGGTGGGTATGGGTGCGTGTCGCGTCGTCGTTAATGCTCTTTCTGGGGCAATGCGCCGTACGGGGCGTCCGACGTGGGGGGGTGTATTACGTCAAATCCGGGGTGTTATGTCAAGTCAGTTTTTTACCCCTATCACTACCTATGGCCTGAGTTGACATAAGACCATATACATCAGTATGTATGAGTCATAGCAACTCAGTGGCTCTCTCTCCAATTCTACTAAATAGAAAGTTGGTCAATTTCCCTTAAAGGCAAGACTCGTAGGTTGCATACGATTCATAATCAAATGGATCTAAGTATCCATCCTTTAACAACCTTTGAATTCTTCCCTCATGGATATGATATAGCCTACAATGTCACAAGTATGCATCATTCACCTCATCTCGCTTCCTCGTAGACACACCAACATTCATGACATGTGGGATAACATTTAACATAAATAAATCATTATTTAATATTCCTCTATTGATGATCTCATTATTTAAAATTAGTAAACAATCATTGTTCTCAAAAACTAATTTATATCAACTATTTATCAATCAAGAAATAAAAATAATGTTTTTGATGATCGAAAGAACGAAATAACATGTATTTAATGCAAGAATGACTCCACCAGGCAATTGTAGGGTAACCTTGCCAACGGCAACAACAACAACCTTTGCACCATTCCCCATCCTGAGGTCCACCTCCCCTCTCGCTAATCTCTTAGCCCTTGCTAGAACTTGCAACAAATTGTAGATATGAGATGCATTGTCGGTATCCAAGACCCATGCATTATCATAACTTTCTAATAAATAGAGATCAATCATGAATATACCTAAAGTTTCTCCAAGCTTCTGTTTCGCCTTTTCTGCAAGGTACTTCTTACAGTTCCTCTTCTAGTGCTCGTCTTTATTATAGTGGAAGCACTATCCTTTATCCTTTGTCAAGTCCTTTTTAATAACCTTTGCCCTTACCCTTCTTAAGAGACTTCTCTACCTTCCTTTTCTTTCTGGTCTCACCAACATAGAGAACTGGCTTATCTTTCTTGATGGTGCTCTTAGCCTCCCTCAACATATTGAGGAGCTCAAGGAGAGTCATCTCAAGCTTGTTCAAGTTAAAATTCATTATGAATTGTAAAAAGGAACCAAAAGGGACTGAAGTATAAGATATACACACGGGTTATCCTCTAGGACCATTCCTAGACCCGTGAGCTTCTCAATCCACTCAATCATCTTAAGGGCATTATTCTAAACCGATGTCCCTTCAGTCATCTTTGCACGGAAGAAACTTTTGGATATCTTATATCGTTGAGTCCTTTTTTGTTCCTCAAACAATTTCCGGAGATAAAGGAGGATGGATCCGACATCCATATTTTTATGCTGCCTCTATAACTCGGGAGCCATAGAACCCAACATGTAATATTGAGCAAGAGTGGAATCATCTATATGCTTCATGTAGCGAGCATTCTCATCCTTATTTTCCCCTTTCGCATACACGGGTATAACTGTGTCAAGGACATATGCAAATTTCTCCGTCATGAAAACAATTCTGAGGTTGCAGGGCCAATCCGTATAGTTTGGACCAGTGAGACGGTTGACATCTAGTATGCCATGTAAGGGATTTGCAAGCGACATATTTTTAAAAAGTAAAGATGTAGTAGAAAATAAATAACATGCAGATTTTAGATTTTACGAAGAACAATTAAGACATGACCTTTTATCTTAATCTACTCCTATTATTTTCTCTCAAAACACACGACACCCTTCGGCATGTGAATTGGAAATCTCCGACGGATTTCTTTTAAGGATCGGGATCTAGTTGGCATTTTAGTATGACCTCGAGGGACTCGACCAATCATACTAAGTCCAAAATATATACAACTCTTGCTAATCGACCAATCACACTTAAGTCTAAAATCTCATCCTATTCGGCCTCCAAACCATCATGACCTCGAGCGACTTAATCGATCATAATGTTCGGTTAAGTCAGCACCATCATTACAAGATGAGTTTGATTTGATGATATGCTCTCGAGGGACTTGACCAAGCATACCATGCCCTCAGGTCACCGGTGACATCTCTATGTCGTAAGAAAGATCTCAAATCCCAATATAGGTGAGTCTCGAGGGATTCAACTAACTCAACACATATCGAAAAATGATTTTTGCCTATAATTGTGAAAGACCGCGTGGATCAATTTAATTGCCTCACTTTTACCAACTTAATATTAATGAATATATTTAAATTAAATGGGTAAATCTTAAAAAAAACTATAACTTTGAGTTTTTCTTGTACGGTATCGCAAGCTTGAAAAATTCTCACATATTATCTCTGATTACATAAAAAAACTATTTTATCCTTTTAATATTGAAAAATTCCTTCATGCAATATCAATCGTAATCGTGCCTTCGCTCACATTTGGTCACTCGCCTGTCGACTTTCGTTATGGTTGGTTGTGGCTCACACGCGAGGTAGGAGGGGACACAAGGATCATAACTATTTTCGCAAACCATATTAGCCTTCTTTGTGCCTATTAGACTTGCTGTCACCTTCTCACTCCTCCCTCACTAATGATCAGCAATGTGAGGTTTGCACGAGGGTTAGTAGGCGAGCCCTTCTTCATCGCATGAGGGTCATAGTTGATTATGAGAGGGTTGATGGGCAGGGCTATCGAGCGCGAGGAGAGGGGGGGTGGTGTGAGAGGATAACCGACAAGACTTTTTTTACAATATTTGATAGGGGTAAAATGATTATTGTTTTAAAAATATTTTATGAGAAGTTTTCAAACTTACGATAGGAAAAACATAAAGTTAGGAGTTTTTTTTTCTGAAAATTCACCAAATTAAATGATAATTTATTAGAAATTTTTTTTATTTTTTCTCAAAAGATGTTCTTATTTCCAATTTTCTCAAATGGTGCTCATGTTTTGAATAATACCCAAAATATCCTTACACCGCACCCAATTATACTATTCCTGCTAGGTTAAAAAATATCTTATGGACCATCGGTCCATAAAACGTAATTCTCCATCTAATGATTTAAAGTTGGCTTTACAATATTTGTATTGTGATGATCAAAATATTATAACAGATAATTTTTTTACTCTTATTTGATGATATTATTCTTAAACTATTATAAATAATATATTAGAATTATAGTACGGTATATCAAATAGTTTATAGTGTATTTTGATTTCCTTTGGCTCACTTATTAAACGTTTTAATTGAGATGTTGAAAACATTATAAAACTATCGAAGAATACTATAAGTGACATTATATTATCCTTCTCTATTTGAGGTTGTTTGTAGACCATTACAATATAAAATTATTAGGCTTATAATTGTTTTGGACATGGTTAGGAGTCCATTTAAATTATATACAATGCCTATAAGTTATCTATAAACCTAATAATTGGATATAATGAAGGAGTATCATATGAAATAGAGGCACATTTAGGAAAAATAAAAATAGTGATGCCCTTTGGGGAAAAAATTATGTTTTTTTTAAAGGAAAATTATCCTAAATTAAATTTATTTAATTAAAAAATAATATTATAATCTTCATCATCTTCCAAAATAATACCCTTCTCTTTATAATCAATTATCTTACCATGAATATAGTGATTTCACTAGAAAAGAGCCCTTTTCCAAAATTTTCAAAAGATGCTTCTTTTCGTAAGAGATACTGTTTTCGCACATTCTAATTCATAAAATATCTAAATTGACCCTCAAAAAGCTGATAGTACTGTTCTCACACATGTTTCATCCAAGTGGATGGTCCGATCCATTGGGGTTGAATCAGCCATTACACTTTTTAGGGTTCACTCCACTCTTCTTTTTATTCCTATATCATAATCTGATTCTTATAGATATACCACATAATCATCAGAAATGACATGTTTTCTTTTTTCTTTAAGATATTCTTAAATATGCCAATTGTGATTGTTCTACAAGATCATCAACAGCGACATCAACATCATGTGAGAGTTCTTCGATGTTAATTTGTTGTTCACCCTCATCAATACTCTCATTGATTTGAAGAACAACAATCTCTCGAATAAGAGATGATATGGAAGAATTAACCTGAATCTCCTCGATATCAAAATTAATCCTTCGAGATTTTTCACTCCCACTGATTTCGCCATTTTCTAAGAATTTTGCATTACTAGATTCTATTATTATTATTATTATTATTATTATTATTATTATTATTATTATTATTATTATTATTATTATTATTATTATTATTATTATTATTATTAGGTGTAGCCCTCCCCGGTTCGACGAAAAATAGCCTGAATTGCCTGTTTCCATTCACGGGCAGCCATTGCTCTCCACGTCCGTCTCCATTTGTTGGTTGTGGCCGTCACTTCTCACTCTCGGTCTCTCCCTCTCCTCTCTTTAAACCCCACTGCGACCGATGCTGCCCTCTCAAACCCACCGCTCGCTCGCCGCTTGACCCCAGCCCTCCCTCGTCTTCAAGGGGTCTCTTTTTATTCCTATATCATAATCTGATTCTTGTAGATATACCACATAATCATCAGAAATGATATGTTTTCTTTTTTCTTTGAGATATTCTTAAATATGCCAATTGTGATTGTTCTACAAGATCATCAACAGCGACATCAACATCGTGTGAGAGTTCTTCGATTTTAATTTGTTGTTCACCCACATCAATACTCTCATTGATTTGAAGAACAACAATCTCTCGAATAGGAGATGATATGGGAGAATTAACCTGAATCTCCTCGATATTAAAATTAATCCTTCGAGATTTTTCACTCCCACTGATTTCAACATTTTCTAAGAATTTTGCATTACTAGATTATTATTATTATTATTATTATTATCATCATCATCATCATCATCATCATCATCATCATTATCATTATCAATATTATTATTATTATTATTATTATTATTATTATTATTATTAGGTGTAGCCCTCCCCAGTTCGACGAAAAATAGCCTGAATTGCCTGTTTCCATTCACGGGCAGCCATTGCTCTCCACGTCCATCTCCATTTGTTGGTTGTGGCCGTCACTTCTCACTCTCGGTCTCTCCCTCTCTTCTCTTTAAACCCCACTACGATCGATGCTGCCCTCTCAAATCCACCGCTCGCTCGCCGCCAGACCCGAGCCCTCCCTCGTCTTCAAGGGGTCTCTTTTTATTCTTATATCATAATCTGATTCTTATAGATATACCACATAATCATCAGAAATGACATGTTTTCTTTTTTCCTTTGAGATATTCTTAAATATGCCAATTGTGATTATTCTACAAGATCATCAACAGCGACATCAACATCATGTGAGAGTTCTTCGATTTTAATTTGTTGTTCACCCTCATCAATACTCTCATTGATTTGAAGAATAACAATATCTCGAATAGGAGATGATATGGGAGAATTAACCTGAATCTCCTTGATATCAAAATTAATCCTTCGAGATTTTTCACTCCCACTGATTTCAACATCATCATCATCATCATCATCATCATCATTATGATAATCATAATCATTATCATTATCATTATCATTATTATTATCATTATCATTATTATTATCATTATCATTATTATTATTATTATTATTATTATTATTATTATTATTATTATTATTATTATTATTATTATTATTATTATTATTATTATTATTAGGTGTAGCCCTCCCAAGTTTGACGAAAAATAGCTTGAATTGCCTGTTTCCATTCACGGGCAACCATTGCTCTCCACGTCTGTCTCCATTTGTTGGTTATGGCCGTCACTTCTCACTCTCGGTCTCTCCCTCTCCTCTTTTTAAACCCCACTGCGACCGATGCTGCCCTCTCAAACCCACCGCTCGCTCGCCGCCCGACCCCAGCCCTCCCTCGTCTTCAAGGGGTCTCTTTTTATTCCTATATCATAATCTGATTCTTGTAGATATACCACATAATAATCAGAAATGACATGTTTTCTTTTTTCCTTTGAAATATTCTTAAATATGCCAATTGTGATTGTTCCACAAGATCATCAACAGCGACATCAACATAATGTGAAAGTTCTTCGATGTTAATTTATTGTTCATCCTCATCAATACTCTCATTGATTTGAAGAACAACAATCTCTCGAATAGGAGATGATATGGGAGAATTAACCTGAATCTCCTTGATATCAAAATTAATCCTTCGAGATTTTTTACTCCCACTGATTTCGCCATTTTCAAAGAATTTTGCATTACTAGATTCTATTATTATTATTATTATTATTATTATTATTATTATTATTATTATTATTATTATTATTATTATTCAGAGTGATTATGAAGAGGTGACCACTAAAAAGCTGGATGATTTAGCCAGCATTTAGGGAAAAAAGAGTTTGTCACACAGCTTAGATGAAAAATAACTCTTCTATCAACTACACCCTGGATTACGAGCTTTAGCACAGTGATAAATCGATATCTGACCAACTACAGCCGTAATTGTTCGAAAATAGACTCACTCAGTGTTAGGCAGAGGGAAGATGCATATAATAGAGGTGATTGTTGAGAATCCATGGAAAAAATATGACCACAGATGAGGTCTACATTAAGATCAATGTCATTAACACAGTTACATGATAAAATTACCCCTGGAGAAGGATTAAAGGACTATTGTCTGAAATGGAACTCACTTATAATTATTAGTAAATCAGATGAGGTGAAAGAATAAAGCTTCTAATAAATTAGGCGTAGAACCTTATAAACTAGTACTTGGTAAGGGAAGCACTTAACAAGAGATATCATTAGGCACTAAACACATGCACAAGCAATGAATTTCTGATTTTCTCTGTGCCTATTCACATTCTCCAATACTGAAGATCATTGCATTTTCAGACTCACATTTTTGCCTCGTCGAGCTCAGCGTGGTTTGAATTTGCCTTGTTATATTGACTTATGGAATGTTTAAAAGGGAAAGCTATGGCAACAATAAATAGAAATGGCATTCAAGCCTCAGGCCTTGCATGTCTTGGGTTCTCTTATACAGATCATTCTTTTGGTAAAAAAATAAAAATATATGATAATGGAGTTACCCTTTAGTAGTTTCCTTGAATTCTTTTTTTGTTTTGGTTTACATTTCATCTTTGCCTCCTATCTAATGATCGCAGAACAACTTGTGGGTAAATGATGTTTTCAATTTGGATAGATATGTCCATCTCGGTGAAGGTGAACATGTGGTTCAAAATTGTGTTCAATATGTTGGTTCAGGTAGAGGTAAGTAATGAATTGCTTCTGCTTGCCAGATGAGGTGCCGCTGGAAGTGTCGAGCGTCTTTGCTAGATTAGAAACTTGATTTAACCTCGTGCTTTTACTGTCTAGAGTACCAGGAGAAACTTCTTCAACTTTGCTAGATTTAAATTTTTCGGACTAGGAAAAGGCATAATAGTATATAAAGCTCATTCAACTTGACATGACATTGAAGTCTTCAATGACCTCAACAGGCACTTTGTTAGATGGTGGAACGATCTTTAGCCTATTATCAGCAAAATTATGTCTTTGCTTTTGTAAATATATCTAAGTGCTCTAACTAAAAAATATCTTTGTTAATATTTATCATTAATCATATGATAGAATCCAGAGTGTTGCTAAGTTTTTATTTTGTTTTTTATTCTGTTGGTATATTTATATTATTATTATTATTATTATTATTATTATTATTATTACTGTTATTATTATTATTATTATTATTATTATTATTATTATTATTAGGTGTAGCCCTCCCTAGTTCGACGAAAAATAGCCTGAATTGCCTGTTTCCATTCACGGGCAGCCATTGCTCTCCACGTCCGTCTCCATTTGTTGGTTGTGGCCGTCACTTCTCACTCTCGGTCTCTCCCTCTCCTCTCTTTAAACCCCACTGCGACCGATGCTGCCCTCTCAAACCCATCGCTCGCTCGCCGCCCGACCCCAGCCCTCCCTCGTCTTCAAGGGGTCTCTTTTTATTCCTATATCATAATCTGATTCTTGTAGATATACCACATAATCATCAGAAATGTCATGTTTTCTTTTTTCCTTTGAGATATTCTTAAATATGCCAATTGTGATTGTTCTACAAGATCATCAACAGCGACATCAACATCGTGTGAGAGTTCTTCGATTTTAATTTGTTGTTCACCCTTATCAATACTCTCTTTGATTTGAAGAACAACAATCTCTCAAATAGAAGATGATACGAGAGAATTAACCTAAATCTCCTCTATATCAAAATTAATCCTTCGAGATTTTTCACTCCCATTGATTTCGCCATTTTCTAAGAATTTTGCATTACTAGATTCTATTATTATTATTATTATTATTATTATTATTATTATTATTATTATTATTATTATTATTATTATTAGGTGTAGCCCTCCCTAGTTCGACGAAAAATAGCCTGAATTGCCTGTTTCCATTGACGGGCAGCCATTACTCTCCACGTCCGTCACCATTTGTTGGTTGTGGCCGTCACTTCTCACTCTCGGTCTCTCCCTCTCCTCTCTTTAAACCCCACTGCGACCGATGCTGCCCTCTCAAACCCACCGCTCGCTCGCCGCCCGAACCCAGCCCTCCCTCGTCTTCAAGGGGTCTCTTTTTATTCCTATATCATAATCTGATTCTTGTAGATATACCACATAATCATCAGAAATGACATATTTTCTTTTTTCCTTTGAGATATTCTTAAATATACCAATTGTGATTGTTCTACAAGATCATCAACAGCGATATCAACATCATGTGAGAGTTCTTCGATGTTAATTTGTTGTTCACCCTCATCAATACTCTCATTGATTTGAAGAACAACAATCTCTCGAATAGGAGATGATATGGGAGAATTAACCTGAATCTCCTCGATATCAAAATTAATCCTTCGAGATTTTTCACTCCCACTGATTTCGCCATTTTCTAAAAATTTTGCATTACTAGATATTATTATTATTATTATTATTATTATTATTATTATTATTATTATTATTATTATTATTATTATTATTATTATTATTATTATTATGTGTAGCCCTCCCTAGTTCGACGAAAAATAGCTTGAATTGCCTGTTTCCATTGACGGGCAGCCATTGCTCTCCACGTCCGTCTCCATTTGTTGGTTGTGACCGTCACTTCTCACTCTCGGTCTCTCCCTCTCCTCTCTTTAAACCCCACTGCGACTGATGCTGCCCTCTCAAACCCACCGCTCGCTCGCCGCCCGACCCCAGCCCTCCCTCGTCTTCAAGGGGTCTCTTTTTATTCATATATCATAATCTGATTCTTTTAGATATACCACATAATCATCAGAAATGACATGTTTTCTTTTTTCCTTTGAGATATTCTTAAATATGCCAATTGTGATTGTTCTACAAGATCATCAACATCGACATCAACATCATGTGAGAGTTCTTCGATGTTAATTTGTTGTTCACCCTCATCAATACTCTCATTGATTTGAAGAACAACAATCTCTCGAATAGGAGATGATATGGGAGAATTTACCTGAATCCCCTCGATATCAAAATTAATCCTTCGAGATTTTTCACTCCCACTGATTTCGTCATTTTCTAAGAATTTTGCATTATTAGATTCTATTATTATTATTATTATTATTATTATTATTATTATTATTATTATTATTATTATTAATAATAATATTATTATTATTATTAGGTGTAGCCCTCCCCAGTTCGACGAAAAATAGCCTGAATTGCTTGTTTCCATTCACGGGCAGCCATTGCTCTCCACGTCCGTCTCCATTTGTTGGTTGTGGCCGTCACTTCTCACTCTCGGTCTCTCCCTCTCCTCTCTTTAAACCCCACTGCGACTGATGCTGCCTCTCAAACCCT